>NW_027207543.1:0-253000 GCF_963455315.2 Globicephala melas | reverse complement strand
GACGGGTGAGGGTCAGGCTTCGGGGAAGGGTTAGGGTTAGGGTTCGGGCTAGGGTTACGGTTGGGTACGGGGACGGTTTAGGGTCCAGGGGAGGGTACGACAACGCTTTAGGGGGAGCGTACGTGTGAGGGCGCGGGTTAGTGTTAGCGTACAGCTTAGGATTAGGGGACGGGTAAGGGTCAGGCTTCGGGGAAGGGTTAGGGTTAGGGTTCGGGCTAGGGTTAGGGTTAGGGGACGGGGACGGTTTAGGGTCCAGGGCAGGGTACGACAACGCTTTAGGGGGAGCGTACGTGTGAGGGCGCGGGTTACTGTTACCGTACGGGTTAGGATTAGAGGACCGGTGTGGAGCAGGCTTCGGGGAAGGGTTAGGTTAGGGTTCGGGCTAGGGTTAGGGTTAGGGGACGGGGACGGTTTAGGGTCCAGGGGAGGGTACGACAATGCTTTATGGGGAGCGTACGCGTGAGGGCACGGGTTAGTGTTAGCGTACGGGTTAGGATTAGGGGACGGGTGAGGGTCAGGCTTCGGGGAAGTGTTAGGGTTAGGATTCGGGCTAGGGTTAGGGTTAGGGGACGGGGACGGTTTAGGGTCCATGGGAGGGTACGACAACGCTTTAGGGGGAGCGTACGCGTGAGGGCGCGGGTTAGTGTTAGCGTACGGGTTAGGATTAGGGGACGGGTGAGGGTCAGGCTTCGTGGAAGGGTTAGGGTTAGGGTTCGGGCTAGGGTTAGGGTTAGGGGACGGGGACGGTTTAGGGTCCAGGGGAGGGTACGACAACGCTTTAGGGGGAGCGTAAGTGTGAGGGCGCGGGTTAGTGTTAGCGTACGGGTGAGGATTAGGGGACGGGTGAGGGTCAGGCTTCAGGGAAGGGTTAGGGTTAGGGTTCGGGCTAGGGTTAGGGTTAGGGAACGGGGACGGTTTAGGGTCCAGGGGAGGGTACGACAACGCTTTAGGGGGAGCGTACGTGTGAGGGCGCGGGTTAGTGTTAGCGTACGGGTTAGGATTAGGAGAGGGGTGAGGGTCAGGCTTCGGGGAAGAGTTAGGGTTAGGGTTCGGGCTAGGGTTACGGTTGGGTACGGGGACGGTTTAGGGTCCAGGGGAGGGTACGACAATGCATTAGGGGGAGCGTACGTGTGAGGGCGCGGGTTCGTGTTAGCGTACGGGTTAGGATTAGGGGACGGGTGAGGGTCAGGCTTCGGGGAAGGGTTAGGGTTAGGGTTCGGGCTAGGGTTAGGGTTAGGTGACTGGGACGGTTTAGGGTTCAGAGGAGGGTACGACAACGCTTTAGGGGGAGCGTACGTGTCAGGGCGCGGGTTAGTGTTAGCGTACGGGTTAGGATTAGGGGACGGGTGAGGGTCAGGCTTCGGGGAAGGGTTAGGGTTAGGGTTCGGGCTAGGGTTAGGTTTAGGGGACGGGGACGGTTTAGGGTCCAGGGGAGGGTACGACAACGCTTTAGGGGGAGCGTACATGTGAGGGCGCGGGTTAGTGTTAGCGTACGGTTTAGGATTAGGTGACGGGTGAGGGTCAGGCTTCGGGGCAGGGTTAGGGTTAGGGTTCGGGCTAGGGTTAGGGTTAGGGGAGGGGGATGGTTTAGGGTTCAGGGGAGGGTACGACAACGCTTTAGGGGGAGTGTACGTGTGAGGGCGCGGGTTAGTGTTAGCGTACGGGTTAGGATTAGGGGACGGGTGAGGGTCAGGCTTCGGGGAATGGTTAGGGTTAGGGTTCGGGCTAGGGTTAGTGTTAGGGGACGGGGATGGTTTGGGGTCCAGGGGAGGGTACGACAACGCTTTAGGGGGAGCGTACGTGTGAGGGCACGGGTTAGTGTTAGCGTACGAGTGAGGATTAGGGGACGGGTGAGGGTCAGGCTTCGTGGAAGGGTTAGGGTTAGGGTTCGGGCTAGGGTTAGGGTTAGGGGACGGGGACGGTTTAGGGTCCAGGGGAGGGTAGGACAACGCTTTAGGGGGAGCGTACGTGTGAGGGCGCGGGTTAGTGTTAGCGTACGGGTGAGGATTAGGGGACGGGTGAGGGTCAGGCTTCGGGGAAGGCTTAGGGTTCGGGCTAGGGTTAGGGTTAGGGAACGGGGAAGGTTTAGGGTCCAGGGGAGGGTACGACAACGCTTTAGGCGGAGCGTACGTGTGAGGGCGTGGGTTAGTGTTAGCGTACGGGTTAGGATTAGGGGACGGGTGAGGGTCAGGCTTCGGGGAAGGGTTAGGGTTAGGATTTGGGCTAGGGTTAGGGTTAGGGGACGGGGACAGTTTAGGGTCCAGGGGAGGGTACGACAACGCTTTAGGGGGAGCGTACGCGTGAGGGTGCGGGTTAGTGTTAGCGTACGGCTTAGGATTAGGGGACGGGTGCGGGTCAGGCTTCGGGGAAGGGTTAGGGTTAGGGTTCGGGCTAGGGTTAGGTTTAGGGGACGGGGACGGTTTAGGGTCCAGGGGAGGGTACGACAACGCTTTAGGGGGAGCGTACATGTGAGGGCCCGGGTTAGTGTTAGCGTACGGGTTAGGATTAGGTGACGGGTGAGGGTCAGGCTTCGGGGCAGGGTTAGGGTTAGGGTTCGGGCTAGGGTTAGGGTTAGGGGAGGGGGATGGTTTAGGGTTCAGGGGAGGTTACGACAACGCTTTAGGGGGAGTGTACGTGTGAGGGCGCGGGTTAGTGTTAGCGTACGGGTTAGCATTAGGGGACGGGTGAGGGTCAGGCTTCGGGGAATGGTTAGGGTTAGGGTTCGGGCTAGGGTTAGTGTTAGGGGACGGGGATGGTTTGGGGTCCAGGGGAGGGTACGAGAATGCTTTAGGGGGAGCGTACGTGTGAGGGCGCGGGTTAGTGTTAGCGTACGAGTGAGGATTAGGGGACGGGTGAGGGTCAGGCTTCGTGGAAGGGTTAGGGTTAGGGTTCGGGCTAGGGTTAGGGTTAGGGGACGGGGAGGGTTTAGGGTCCAGGGGAGGGTAGGACAACGCTTTAGGGGGAGCGTACGTGTGAGGGCGCGGGTTAGTGTTAGCGTACGGGTGAGGATTAGGGGACGGGTGAGGGTCAGGCTTCGGGGAAGGCTTAGGGTTCGGGCTAGTGTTAGGGTTAGGGAACGGGGACGGTTTAGGGTCCAGGGGAGGGTACGACAACGCTTTAGGGGGAGCGTACGTGTGAGGGCACGGGTTAGTGTTAGCGTACGTGTTAGGATTAGGGGACGGGTGAGGGTCAGGCTTCGGGGAAGGGTTAGGGTTAGGATTTGGGCTAGGGTTAGGGTTAGGGGACGGGGACAGTTTAGGGTCGAGGGGAGGGTACGACAACGCTTTAGGGGGAGCGTACGCGTGAGGGTGCGGGTTAGTGTTAGCGTACGGCTTAGGATTAGGGGACGGGTGAGGGTCAGGCTTCGGGGAAGGGTTAGGGTTAGGGTTCGGGCTAGGGTTAGGGTTAGGGGACGGGGACGGTTTAGGGTCCAGGGGAGGGTACGACAACGCTTTAGGGGGAGCGTACGTGTGAGGGCGCGGGTTAGTGTTACCGTACGGGTTAGGATTAGAGGACCGGTGAGGATCAGGCTTCGGGGAAGGGTTAGGTTAGGGTTCGGGCTAGGGTTAGCGTTAGGGGACGGGGACGGGTTAGGGACCATGGGAGGGTACGACAACGCTTTAGGGGGAGCGTACGCGTGAGGGCGCGGGTTAGTGTTAGCGTACGGGTTAGGATTAGGTGACGGGTGAGGGTCAGGCTTCGGGGAAGGGTTAGGGTTAGGGTTCGGGCTAGGGTTAGGTTTAGGGGACGGGGACGGTTTAGGGTCCAGGGGAGGGTACGACAACGCTTTAGGGGGAGCGTACGTGTGAGGGCGCGGGTTAGTGTTAGCGTACGGGTTAGGATTAGGGGACGGGTGAGGGTCAGGCTTCGGGGAAGGGTTAGGGTTAGGGTTCAGACTAGGGTTAGGGTTAGGGGACGGGAACGGTTTAGGGTCCAGGGGAGGGTACGACAACGCTTTAGGGGGAGCGTACGTGTGAGGGCGCGGGTTAGTGTTAGCGTACGGGTTAGGATTAGGGGACGGGTGAGGGTCAGGCTTCGGGGAATGGTTAGGATTAGGGTTCGGGCTAGGGGTAGGGTTAGGGGACGGGGACGATTTGGGGTCCAGGGGAGGGTATGACAACGCTTTAGGGGCAGCGTACATGTGAGGGCGTGGGTAGGTGTTAGCGTACAGTTTAGTATTAGGGGACGGGTGAGGGTCAGGCTTCGGGGAAGGGTTAGGGTTAGGGTAAGGGCTAGGGTTAGTGTTAGGGGACGGGGACGGTTTAGGGTCCAGGGGAGGGTACGACAACGCTTTAGGGGGAGCGTACGTGTGAATGCGCGGGTTAGTGTTAGCGTACGGGTTAGGATTAGTGGACGGGTGAGGGTCAGGCTTCGGGGAAGGGTTAGGGTTAGGGTTCGGGGTAGGGTTAGGGTTGGGGACGGGGACGGTTTGGGGTCCAGGGGAGGGTACGACAACGCTTTAGGGGGAGCGTACGTGTGAGGGCGCGGGTTAGTGTTAGCGTACGGGTGAGGATTAGGGGACGGGTGAGGGTCAGGTTTCGGGGAAGGGTTAGGGTTAGGGTTCGGGCTAGGGTTAGGGTTAGGGAACGGGGACGGTTTAGGGTCCAGGGGAGGGTACGACAACGCTTTAGGGGGAGCGTACGTGTGAGGGCGCGGGTTAGTGTTAGCGTACGGCTTAGGATTAAGGGACGGGTGAGGGTCAGGCTTCGGTGAAGGGTTAGGCTTAGGGTTCGGGCTAGGGTTACGGTTGGGTACGGGGACGGTTTAGGGTCCAGGGGAGGGTACGACAACGCTTTAAGGGGAGCGTACGTGTGAGAGCGCGGGTTAGTGTTAGCGTACGGGTTAGGAATAGGGGACCGGTGAGGGTCAGGCTTCGGGGAAGGGTTAGGGTTAGGGTTCGGGCTAGGGTTAGGGTTAGGGGACGGGGACGGTTTAGGGTCCAGGGGAGGGTACGACAACGTTTTAGGGGGAGCGTACGCGTGAGGGCGCGGGTTAGTGTTAGCGTACGTGTTACGATTAGGGGACGGGTGAGGGTCAGGCTTCGGGGAAGGGTTAGGGTTAGGATTTGGGCTAGGGTTAGGGTTAGGGGACGGGGACGGTTTAGGGTCCAGGGGAGGGTACGACAACGCTTTAGGGGGAGCGTACGTGTGAGGGCGCGGGTTAGTGTTAGCGTACGGGTTAGGATTAGGGGACCGGTGAGGGTCAGGCTTCGGGGAAGGGTTAGGGTTAGGGTTCGGGCTAGGGTTAGGGTTAGGGGACGGGGACGGTTTAGGGTCCAGGGGAGGGTACGACAACGCTTTAGGGGGAGTGTACGTGTGAGGGCGGGGGTTAGTGTTAGCGTACGGGTGAGGATTAGGGGACGGGTGAGGGTCAGGCTTCGGGGAAGGGTTAGGGTTAGGGTTCAGGCTAGGGTTAGGGTTAGGGAACGGGGACGGTTTAGGGTCCAGGGGAGGGTACGACAACGCTTTAGGGGGAGCGTACGTGTGAGGGCGCGGGTTAGTGTTAGCGTACGTGTTAGGATTAGGGGACGGGTGAGGGTCAGGCTTCGGGGAAGGGTTAGGGTTAGGGTTCGGGCTAGGGTTAGGGTTAGCGGACGGGGACGGTTTAGGGTCCAGGGGAGGGTACGACAACGCTTTAGGGGGAGCGTACGTGTGAGGGCGCGGGTTAGTGTTAGCGTACGTGTTAGGATTAGGGGACGGGTGAGGGTCAGGCTTCGGGGAAGGGTTAGGGTTAGGTGACGGGGACTGTTTAGGGTCCAGGGGAGGGTAAGACAATGCTTTAGGGGGAGCGTACGTGTGAGGGCGTGGGTTAGTGTTAGCGTACGGGTTAGGATTAGGGGACGGGTGAGGGTCAGGCTTCGGAGAATGGTTAGGGTTAGGGTTCGGGCTACGGTTAGTGTTAGGGGACGGGGACGGTTTAGGGTCCAGGGGAGGGTATGACAACGCTTTAGGGGGAGCGTACGTGTGAGGGCGCGGGTTAGTGTTAGCGTACGGGTGAGGATTAGGGGATTGGTGAGTGTCAGGCTTTGGGGAAGGGTTAGGGTTAGGGTTCGGGCTAGGGTTAGGGTTGGGGACGGGGACGGTTTAGGGTCAAGGGGAGGGTACGACAACGCTTTAGGGGGAGCGTAAGTGTAAGGGCGCGGGTTAGTGTTAGCGTACGGTTGAGGATTAGGGGACGGGTGAGGGTCAGCCTTCGGGGAAGTGTTAGGGTTAAGGTTCGGGCTAGGGTTAGGGTTAGGGGACGGGGACGGTTTAGGGTCCAGGGGAGGGTACGACAACGCTTTAGGGGGAGCGTACGTGTGAGGGCGCGGGTTAGGGTTAGCGTACGTCTTAGGATTAAGGGACGGGTGAGGGTGAGGCTTCGGTGAAGGGTTAGGGTTAGGGTTCGGGCTAGGGTTAGGGTTAGGGGACGGGGACGGTTTAGGGTCCAGGGGATGGTACGACAACGCTTTAGGGGGAGCGTACGCGTGAGGGCGCGGGTTAGTGTTAGCGTACGGGTTAGGATTACGGGACGGGTGAGGGTCAGGCTTCGGGGAAGGGTTAGGGTTAGTGTTCGGGCTAGGGTTAGGGTTAGGGGACGGGGACAGTTTAGGGTCCAGGGGAGGGAACGACAACGCTTTAGGGGGAGCGTACGTGTGAGGGCGCGGGTTAGTGTTAGCGTACGGGTTAGGATTAGGGGACGGGTGAGGTTCAGGCTTCGGGGAAGGGTTAGGGTTAGGGTTCGGGCTAGGGTTAGGTTTAGGGGACGGGGACGGTTTAGGGTCCAGGGGAGGGTACGACAACGCTTTAGGGGGAGCGTACGCGTGAGGGCGCTGGTTAGTGTTAGCGTACGGGTTAGGATTAGGGGACGGGTGCGGGTCAGGCTTCGGGGAAAGTTTAGGGTTAGGGTTCGGGCTAGGGTTAGGGTTAGGGGACGGGGACAGTTTAGGGTCCAGGGGAGGGTACGACAACGCTTTAGGGGGAGCGTACGTGTGAGGGCGCGGGTTAGTGTTAGTGTACGGGTTAGGATTAGGGGACGGGTGAGGGTCAGGCTTCGGGGAAGGGTTAGGGTTAGGGTTCGGGCTAGGGTTAGGATTAGGGGACAGGGACGGTTTAGGGTCCAGGGAAGGGTACGACAACGCTTTAGGGGGAGCGTACGTGTGAGGGCGCGGGTTAGTGTTAGCGTACGTGTTAGGAATAGGGGACGGGTGAGGGTAAGGCTTCGGGGAAGGGTTAGGGTTAGGTGACGGGGACGGTTTAGGGTCCAGGGGAGGGTAAGACAACGCTTTAGGGGGAGCGTACGTGTGAGGGCGTGGGTTATTGTTAGCGTACGGGTTAGGACTAGGGGACGCGTGAGGGTCAGGCTTCGGGGAATGATTAGTGTTAGGGTTCGGGCTACGGTTAGTGTTAGGGGACGGGGACGGTTTAGGGTCCAGGGGAGGGTACGACAACGCTTTAGGGGGAGCGTACGTGTGAGGGCGCGGGTTAGTGTTAGCGTACGGGTGAGGATTAGGGGACGGGTGAGGGTCAGGCTTCGGGGAAGGGTTAGGGTTAGGGTTCGGGCTAGGGTTAGGGTTGGGGACGGGGACGGTTTAGGGTCCAGGGGAGGGTACGACAACGCTTTAGGGGGAGCGTACGTGTGAGGGCGCGGGTTAGTGTTAGCGTACGGGTGAGGATTAGGGGACGGGTGAGGGTCAGGCTTCGGGGAAGGGTTAGGTTTAGGGTTCGGGCTAGGGTTAGGGTTAGGGGACGGGGACGGTTTAGGGTCCAGGGGAGGGTACGACAACGCTTTAGGGGGAGCGTACGCGTGAGGGCGCGGGTTAGTGTTAGCGTACGTGTTAGGATTAGGGGACGGGTGAGGGTCAGGCTTCGGGGAAGGGTTAGGGTTAAGGTTCGGGCTAGGGTTAGTGTTAGGGGCCGGGGACAGTTTAGGGTCCAGGGGAGGGTACGACAACGCTTTAGGGGGAGCGTACGTGTGAGGGCGCGGGTTAGTGTTAGCGTACGGGTGAGGATTAGGGGACGGGTTAGGGTCAGGCTTCGGGGAATGGTTAGGGTTAGGGTTCGGGCTAGAGTTAGGGGACGGGGACGGGGACGGTTTGGGGTCCAGGGGAGGGTACGACAACGCTTTAGGGGGAGCGTACATGTGAGGGCGCGGGTTAGTTTTATCGTACGGGTTAGGAGTAGGGGACGGGTGAGGGTCAGGCTTCGGGGAAGGGTTAGGGTTAGGGTTCGGGCTAGGGTTAGGGTTAGGGGACGGGGACGGTTTAGGGTCCAGGGGAGGGTACGACAACGCTTTAGGGGGAGCGTACGTGTGAGGGCGTGGGTTAGTGTTAGCGTACGTGTTAGGATTAGGGGACTGGTGAGGGTCAGGCTTCGGGGAAGGGTTAGGGTTAGGGTTCAGGCTAGGGTTAGGGTTAGGGAACGGGGACGGTTTAGGGTCCAGGGGAGGGTACGACAACGCTTTAGGGGGAGCGTACGTGTGAGGGCGCGGGTTAGTGTTAGCGTACGGGTTAGGATTAGGGGACGGGTGAGCGTCAGGCTTCGGGGAAGGTTTAGGGTTAGGGTTCGGGCTAGGGTTAGGGTTAGGGGACGGGGACGGTTTAGGGTCCAGGGGAGGGTACGACAATGCTTTAGGGGGAGCGTACGCGTGACGGCGCGGGTTAGTGTTAGCGTACGGGTTAGGATTAGGGGACGGGTGAGGGTCAGGCTTCGGGGTAGGGTTAGGGTTAGGTTTCGGGCTAGGGTTAGGGTTAGGGGACGGGGACGTTTTAGGGTCCATGGGAGGGTACGACAACGCTTTAGGGGGAGCGTCCGTGTGAGGGCGTGGGTTACTGTTAGCGTACGGGTTAGGATTAGGGGACTGGTGAGGGTCAGGCTTCGGGGAAGCGTTAGGGTTAGGGTTCGGGCTAGGGTTTGGGTTAGGGGACGGGGACGGTTTAGGGTCCAGGGGAGGGTACGACAACGCTTTAGGGGGAGCGTACGTGTGAGGACGCGGGTTAGTGTTAGCGTACGTGTTAGGAATAGGGGACGGGTGAGGGTCAGGCTTCGGGGAAGGGTTAGGGTTAGGTGACGGGGACGGTTTAGGGTCCAGGGGAGGGTAAGACAACGCTTTAGGGGGAGCGTACCTGTGAGGGCGTGGGTTAGTGTTAGCGTACGGGTTAGGATTAGGGGACGGGTGAGGGTCAGGCTTCGGGGAATGATTAGGGTTAGGGTTCGGGCTACGGTTAGTGTTAGGGGACGGGGACGGTTTAGGGTCCAGGGGAGGGTACGACAACGCTTTAGGGGGAGCGTACGTGTGAGGGCGCGGGTTAGTGTTAGCGTACGGGTGAGGATTAGGGGATTGGTGAGTGTCAGGCTTCGGGGAAGGGTTAGGGTTAGGGTTCAGGCTAGGGTTAGGGTTAGGGAACGGGGACGGTTTAGGGTCCAGGGGAGGGTACGACAACGCTTTAGGGGGAGCGTACGTGTGAGGGCGCGGGTTAGTGTTAGCGTACGGGTTAGGATTAGGGGACGGGTGAGGGTCAGGCTTCGGGGAAGGGTTAGGGTTAGGGTTCGGGCTAGGGTTAGGGTTAGGGAACGGGGACGGTTTAGGGTCCAGGGGAGGGTACGACAACGCTTTAGGGGGAGCGTACGTGTGAGGGCGCGGGTTAGTGTTAGCGTACGGGTTAGGATTAGGGGACGGGTGAGGGTCAGGCTTCGGGGAAGGGTTAGGGTTAGGGTTCAGGCTAGGGTTAGGGTTAGGGAACGGGGACGGTTTAGGGTCCAGGGGAGGGAACGACAACGCTTTAGAGGGAGCGTACGTGTGAGGACGCAGGTTAGTGTTAGCGTACAGGTTAGGATTAGGGGACGGGTGAGGGTCAGGCTTCGGGGAAGTTTTAGGGTTAGGGTTCGGGCTAGGGTTAGGGTTAGGGGACGGGGACGGTTTAGGGTCCAGGGGAGGGTACGACAACGCTTTAGGGGGAGCGTACGTGTGAGGGCGCGGGTTAGTGTTAGCGTACGTGTTAGGATTAGGGGACGGGTGAGGGTCAGGCTTCGGGGAAGGGTTAGGGTTAGGTGACGGGGACGGTTTAGGGTCCAGGGGAGGGTAAGACAACGCTTTAGGGGGAGCGTACGTGTGAGGGCGTGGGTTAGTGTTAGCGTACGGGTTAGGATTAGGGGACGGGTGAGGGTCAGGCTTCGGGGAATGGTTAGGGTTAGGGTTCGGGCTACGGTTAGTGTTAGGGGACGGGGACGGTTTAGGGTCCAGGGGAGGGTACGACAACGCTTTAGGGGGAGCGTACGTGTGAGGGCGCTGGTTAGTGTTAGCGTACGGGTGAAGATTAGGGGATTGGTGAGTGTCAGGCTTCGGGGAAGGGTTAGGGTTAGGGTTCGGGCTAGGGTTAGGGTTGGGGACGGGGATGGTTTAGGGTCCAGGGGAGGGTACGACAACGCTTTAGGGGGAGTGTACGTGTGAGGGCGCGGGTTAGTGTTAGCGTACGGGTGAGGATTAGGGGACGGGTGAGGGTCAGCCTTCGGGGAAGTGTTAGGGTTAAGGTTCGGGCTAGGGTTAGGGTTAGGGGACGGGGACAGTTTAGGGTCCAGGGGAGGGTACGACAACGCTTTAGGGGGAGCGTACGTGTGAGGGCGCGGGTTAGTGTTAGCGTACGGGTTAGGATTAAGGGACGGGTGAGGGTGAGGCTTCGGGGAAGGGTTAGGGTTAGGGTTCGGGCTAGGGTTACGGTTGGGTACGGGGACGGTTTAGGGTCCAGGGGAGGGTACGACAATGCATTAGGGGGAGCGTACATGTGAGGACGCAGGTTAGTGTTAGCGTACGGGTTAGGATTAGGGGACGGGTGAGGGTCAGGCTTCGGGGAAGGGTTAGGGTTAGGTTTCGGAATAGGGTTAGGGTTAGGGGACGGGAACAGTTTAGGGTCCAGGGGAGGGTACGACAACGCTTTAGGGGGAGCGTACGTGTGAGGGCGCGCGTTAGTGTTAGCGTACGGGTGAGGATTAGGGGACGGGTGAGGGTCAGGCTTCGGGGAATGGTTAGGGTTAGGGTTCGGGCTAGGGTTAGTGTTAGGGGACGGGGACGGTTTGGGGTCCAGGGGAGGGTACGACAACGCTTTAGGGGGAGCGTACGTGTGAGGGCGCGGGTTAGTGTTAGCGTACGAGTGAGGATTAGGGGACGGGTGAGGGTCAGGCTTCGGGGTAGGGTTAGGGTTAGGGTTCGGGCTAGGGTTAGGGTTAGGGGACGGGGACGGTTTAGGGTCCAGGGGAGGGTACGACAACGCTTTAGGGGGAGCGTACATGTGAGGGCGCGGGTTAGTGTTAGCCTACGGATTAGGATTAGGGGACGGGTGAGGGTCAGGCTTCGGGGCAGGGTTAGGGTTAGGGTTCGGGCTAGGGTTAGGGTTAGGGGAGGGGGATGGTTTAGGGTTCAGGGGAGGGTACGACAACGCTTTAGGGGGAGTGTACGTGTGAGGGCGCCGGTTAGTGTTAGCGTACGGGTTAGGATTAGGGGACGGGTGAGGGTCAGGCTTCGGGGAAGTGTTAGGGTTAGGATTCGGGCTAGGGTTAGGGTTAGGGGACGGGGACGGTTTAGGGTCCATGGGAGGGTACGACAACGCTTTAGGGGGAGCGTACGCGTTAGGGCGCGGGTTAGCGTTAGCGTACGGGTTAGGATTAGGGGACGGGTGAGTGTCAGGCTTCGGGAAAGGGTTAGGGTTAGGGTTCGGGCTAGGGTTAGGGTTAGGGTTAGGGGACGGGGACGGTTTGGGGTCCAGGGGAGGGTACGACAACGCTTTAGCTGGAGCGTACGTGTGAGGGCGTGGGTTAGTGTTAGCGTACGGGTTAGGATTATGGGACGGGTGAGGGTCAGGCTTCGGGGATGGGTTAGGGTTAGGATTCGGGCTAGGGTTAGGGTTAGGGGACGGGGACGGCTTAGGGTCCAGGGGAGGGTACGACAACGCTTTAGGGGGAGCGTACATGTGAGGGCGCGGGTTAGTGTTAGCGTACGGGTTAGGATTAGGGGACGGGTGAGGGTCAGGCTTCGGGGAAGTGTTAGGGTTAGGATTCGGGCTAGGGTTAGGGTTAGGGGACGGGGACGGTTTAGGGTCCAGGGGAGGGTACGACAACACTTTAGGGGGAGCGTACATGTGAGGGCGCGGGTTAGTGTTAGCGTACGGGTGAGGATTACGGGACGGGTGAGGGTCGGGCTTCGGAGAAGGGTTAGGGTTAGGGTTCGGGCTAGGGTTAGGGTTAGAGGACGGGGACTGTTTAGGGTCCAGGGGAGGGTACGACAACACTTTAGGGGGAGCGTACGTGTGAGGGGGCGCGTTAGTGTTAGCGTACGGGTGAGGATTGGGGACGGGTGAGGGTCAGGCTTCGGGGAATGGTTAGGCTTAGGGTTCGGGCTAGGGTTAGTGTTAGGGGACGGGGACGGTTTGGGGTCCAGGGGAGGGTACGACAACGCTTTAGGGGGAGCGTACGTGTGAGGGCGCAGGTTAGTGTTAGCGTACGAGTGAGGATTAGGGGACGGGTGAGGGTCAGGCTTCGGGGAAGGGTTAGGGTTAGGTTTCGGGCTAGGGTTAGGGTTAGGGGACGGGGACGGTTTAGGGTCCAGGGGAGGGTACGACAACGCTTTATGGGTAGCGTATGTGTGAGGGCACGGGTTAGTGTTAGCGTACGGGTTAGGATTAGGGGACGGGTGAGGGTCAGGCTTCGGGGAAGTGTTAGGGTTAGGATTCGGGCTAGGGTTAGGGTTAGGGGACGGGGACGGTTTAGGGTCCATGGGAGGGTACGACAACGTTTTAGGGGGAGCGTACGCGTGAGGGCGCGGGTTAGTGTTAGCGTACGGCTTAGGAATAGGGGACGGGTGAGGGTCAGGCTTCGGGGAAGGGTTAGGGTTAGGGTTCGGGCTAGGGTTAGGGTTAGGGGACGGGGACGGTTTAGGGTCCAGGGGAGGGTACGACAACGCTTTAGGGGGAGCGTACGTGTGAGGGCGCGGGTTAGTGTTAGCGTACGGGTGAGGATTAGGGGACGGGTGAGGGTCAGGCTTCGGGGAAGGGTTAGGGTTAGGGTTCGGGTTAGGGTTAGGGTTAGGGACCGGGAACGGTTTAGGGTACACGGGAGGGTACGACAACGCTTTAGGGGGAGCGTACGTGTGAGGGCGCGGGTTAGTGTTAGCGTACGGATTAGGATTAGGAGACGGGTGAGGGTCATGCTTCGGGGAAGGGTTAGGGTTAGGGTTCGGGCTAGGGTTACGGTTGGGTACGGGGACGGTTTAGGGTCCAGGGGAGGGTACGACAACGCTTTAGGGGGAGCGTACGTGTGAGGGCGCGGGTTAGTGTTAGCGTACGGCTTAGGATTAGGGGACGGGTAAGGGTCAGGCTTCGGGGAAGGGTTAGGGTTAGGGTTCGGGCTAGGGTTAGGGTTAGGGGACGGGGACGGTTTAGGGTCCAGGGCAGGGTACGACAACGCTTTAGGGGGAGCGTACGTGTGAGGGCGCGGGTTACTGTTACCGTACGGGTTAGGATTAGAGGACCGGTGTGGAGCAGGCTTCGGGGAAGGGTTAGGTTAGGGTTCGGGCTAGGGTTAGGGTTAGGGGACGGGGACGGTTTAGGGTCCAGGGGAGGGTACGACAATGCTTTATGGGGAGCGTACGCGTGAGGGCACGGGTTAGTGTTAGCGTACGGGTTAGGATTAGGGGACGGGTGAGGGTCAGGCTTCGGGGAAGTGTTAGGGTTAGGATTCGGGCTAGGGTTAGGGTTAGGGGACGGGGACGGTTTAGGGTCCATGGGAGGGTACGACAACGCTTTAGGGGGAGCGTACGCGTGAGGGCGCGGGTTAGTGTTAGCGTACGGGTTAGGATTAGGGGACGGGTGAGGGTCAGGCTTCGTGGAAGGGTTAGGGTTAGGGTTCGGGCTAGGGTTAGGGTTAGGGGACGGGGACGGTTTAGGGTCCAGGGGAGGGTACGACAACGCTTTAGAGGGAGCGTAAGTGTGAGGGCGCGGGTTAGTGTTAGTGTACGGGTGAGGATTAGGGGACGGGTGAGGGTCAGGCTTCAGGGAAGGGTTAGGGTTAGGGTTCGGGCTAGGGTTAGGGTTAGGGAACGGGGACGGTTTAGGGTCCAGGGGAGGGTACGACAACGCTTTAGGGGGAGCGTACGTGTGAGGGCGCGGGTTAGTGTTAGCGTACGGGTTAGGATTAGGAGAGGGGTGAGGGTCAGGCTTCGGGGAAGAGTTAGGGTTAGGGTTCGGGCTAGGGTTACGGTTGGGTACGGGGACGGTTTAGGGTCCAGGGGAGGGTACGACAATGCATTAGGGGGAGTGTACGTGTGAGGGCGCGGGTTCGTGTTAGCGTACGGGTTAGGATTAGGGGACGGGTGAGGGTCAGGCTTCGGGGAAGGGTTAGGGTTAGGGTTCGGGCTAGGGTTAGGGTTAGGTGACTGGGACGGTTTAGGGTTCAGAGGAGGGTACGACAACGCTTTAGGGGGAGCATACGTGTCAGGGCGCGGGTTAGTGTTAGCGTACGGGTTAGGATTAGGGGACGGGTGAGGGTCAGGCTTCGGGGAAGGGTTAGGGTTAGGGTTCGGGCTAGGGTTAGGTTTAGGGGACGGGAACGGTTTAGGGTCCAGGGGAGGGTACGACAACGCTTTAGGGGGAGCGTACATGTGAGGGCGCGGGTTAGTGTTAGCGTACGGTTTAGGATTAGGTGACGGGTGAGGGTCAGGCTTCGGGGCAGGGTTAGGGTTAGGGTTCGGGCTAGGGTTAGGGTTAGGGGAGGGGGATGGTTTAGGGTTCAGGGGAGGGTACGACAACGCTTTAGGGGGAGTGTACGTGTGAGGGCGCGGGTTAGTGTTAGCGTACGGGTTAGGATTAGGGGACGGGTGAGGGTCAGGCTTCGGGGAATGGTTAGGGTTAGGGTTCGGGCTAGGGTTAGTGTTAGGGGACGGGGATGGTTTGGGGTCCAGGGGAGGGTACGACAACGCTTTAGGGGGAGCGTACGTGTGAGGGCACGGGTTAGTGTTAGCGTACGAGTGAGGATTAGGGGACGGGTGAGGGTCAGTCTTCGGGGAAGGGTTAGGGTTAGGGTTCGGGCTAGGGTTAGGGTTAGGGGACGGGGACGGTTTAGGGTCCAGGGGAGGGTAGGACAACGCTTTAGGGGGAGCGTACGTGTGAGGGCGCGGGTTAGTGTTAGCGTACGGGTGAGGATTAGGGGACGGGTGAGGGTCAGGCTTCGGGGAAGGCTTAGGGTTCGGGCTAGGGTTAGGGTTAGGGAACGGGGACGGTTTAGGGTCCAGGGGAGGGTACGACAACGCTTTAGGCGCAGCGTACGTGTGAGGGCGTGGGTTAGTGTTAGCGTACGGGTTAGGATTAGGGGACGGGTGAGGGTCAGGCTTCGGGGAAGTGTTAGGGTTAGGATACGGGCTAGGGTTAGGGTGAGGGGACGGGGACGGTTCAGGGTCCATGGGAGGGTACGACAACGCTTTAGGGGGAGCGTACGCGTGAGGGCGCGGGTTAGTGTTAGCGTACGGGTTAGGATTAGGGGACGGGTGAGGGTCAGGCTTCGGGGAAGGGTTAGGGTTAGGGTTCGGGCTAGGGTTAGGGTTAGGGTTAGGGGACGGGGACGGTTTGGGGTCCAGGGGAGGGTACGACAACGCTTTAGGGGGAGCGTACGTGTGAGAGCGTGGGTTAGTGTTAGCGTACGAGTGAGGATTAGGGGACGGGTGAGGGTCAGGCTTCGGGGAAGTGTTAGGGTTAGGGTTCGGGCTAGGGTTAGGGTTAGGGGACGGGGACGGTTGAGGGTCCAGGGGAGGGTACGACAACGCTTTATGGGGAGCGTACGTGTGAGGGCGCGGGTTAGTGTTAGCGTACGGGTTAGGATTAGGGGACGGGTGAGGGTCAGGCTTCGGGGAAGTGTTAGGGTTAGGATTCGGGCTAGGGTTAGGGTTAGGGGACGGGGACGGTTTAGGGTCCATGGGAGGGTACGGCAACGCTTTAGGGGGAGCGTACGCGTGAGGGCGCGGGTTAGTGTTAGCGTACGGCTTAGGATTAGGGGACGGGTGAGGGTCAGGCTTCGGGGAAGGGTTAGGTTTAGGGTTCGGGCTAGGGTTAGGGTTAGGGGACGGGGACGGTTTAGGGTCCAGGGGAGGGTACGACAATGCTTTAGGGGGAGCGTACGTGTGAGGGCGCGGGTTAGTGTTAGCGTACGGGTGAGGATTAGGGGATTGGTGAGTGTCAGGCTTCGGGGAAGGGTTAGGGTTAGGGTTCGGGCTAGGGTTAGGGTTGGGGACGGGGACGGTTTAGGGTCCAGGGGAGGGTACGACAACGCTTTAGGGGGAGCGTACGTGTGAGGGCGCGGGTTAGTGTTAGCGTACGGATTAGGATTAGGAGACGGGTGAGGGTCAGGCTTCGGGGAAGGGTTAGGGTTAGGGTTCGGGCTAGGGTTACGGTTGGGTACGGGGACGGTTTAGGGTCCAGGGGAGGGTACGACAACGCTTTAGGGGGAGCGTACGTGTGAGGGCGCGGGTTAGTGTTAGCGTACGGGTTAGGATTAGGGGACCGGTGAGGGTCAGGCTTCGGGGAAGGGTTAGGGTTAGGGTTCGGGCTAGGGTTAGGGTTAGGGGACGGGGACGGTTTAGGGTCCAGGGGAGGGTACGACAACGCTTTAGGGGGAGCGTACGTGTGAGTGCGCGGGTTAGTGTTAGCGTACGGGTTAGGATTAGGGGACGGGTGAGGGTCAGGCTTCGGGGAAGGGTTAGAGTTAGGGTTCGGGGTAGGGTTAGGGTTGGGGACGGGGACGGTTTGGGGTCCAGGGGAAGGTACGACTACGCTTTAGGGGGAGCGTACGTGTGAGGGCGCGGGTTAGTGTTAGCGTACGGGTGAGGATTAGGGGACGGGTGAGGGTCAGGCTTCGGGGAAGGGTTAGGGTTAGGGTTCGGGCTAGGGTTAGGGTTAGGGAACGGGGACGGTTTAGGGTCCAGGGGAGGGTACGACAACGCTTTAGGGGGAGCGTACGTGTGAGGGCGCGGGTTAGTGTTAGCGTACGGCTTAGGATTAGGGGACGGGTGAGGGTCAGGCTTCGGGGAAGGGTTAGGCTTAGGGTTCGGGCTAGGGTTAGTGTTAGGGGACGGGGATGGTTTGGGGTCCAGGGGAGGGTACGACAACGCTTTAGGGGGAGCGTACGTGTGAGGGCGTGGGTTAGTGTTAGCGTACGAGTGAGGATTAGGGGACGGGTGAGGGTCAGGCTTCGTGGAAGGGTTAGGGTTAGGGTTCGGGCTAGGGTTAGGGTTAGGGGACGGGGACGGTTTAGGGTCCAGGGGAGGGTAGGACAACGCTTTAGGGGGAGCGTACGTGTGAGGGCGCGGGTTAGTGTTAGCGTACGGGTGAGGATTAGGGGACGGGTGAGGGTCAGGCTTCGGGGAAGGCTTAGGGTTCGGGCTAGGGTTAGGGTTAGGGAACGGGTACGGTTTAGGGTCCAGGTGAGGGTACGACAACGCTTTAGGGGGAGCGTACGTGTGAGGGCGTGGGTTAGTGTTAGCGTACGGGTTAGGATTAGGGGACGGGTGAGGGTCAGGCTTCGGGGAAGTGTTAGGGTTAGGATTCGGGCTAGGGTTAGGGTGAGGGCACGGGGACGGTTTAGGGTCCATGGGAGGGTACGACAACGCTTTAGGGGGAGCGTACGCGTGAGGGCGCGGGTTAGTGTTAGCACACGGGTTAGGATTAGGGGACGGGTGAGGGTCAGGCTTCGGGGAAGGGTTAGGGTTAGGGTTCGGGCTAGGGTTAGGGTTAGGGTTAGGGGACGGGGACGGTTTGGGGTCCAGGGGAGGGTACGACAACGCTTTAGGGGGAGCGTACGTGTGAGAGCGCGTGTTAGTGTTAGCGTACGAGTGAGGATTAGGGGACGGGTGAGGGTCAGGCTTCGGGGAAGGCTTAGGGTTCGGGCTAGGGTTAGGGTTAGGGAACGGGGACGGTTTAGGGTCCAGGGGAGGGTACGACAACGCTTTAGGGGGAGCGTACGTGTGAGGGCGTGGGTTAGTGTTAGCGTACGGGTTAGGATTATGGGACGTGTGAGGGTCAGGCTTCGGGGAAGTGTTAGGGTTAGGATTCGGGCTAGGGTTAGGGTGAGGGGACGGGGACGGTTTAGGGTCCATGGGAGGGTACGACAACGCTTTAGGGGGAGCGTACGCGTGAGGGCGCGGGTTAGTGTTAGCGTACGGGTTAGGATTAGGGGACGGGTGGGGGTCAGGCTTCGGGGAAGGGTTAGGGTTAGGGTTCGGGCTAGGGTTAGGGTTAGGGTTAGGGGAAGGGGACGGTTTGGGGTCCAGGGGAGGGTACGACAACGCTTTAGGGGGAGCGTACGTGTGAGAGCGCGGGTTAGTGTTAGCGTACGAGTGAGGATTACGGGACGGGTGAGGGTCAGGCTTCGGGGAAGTGTTAGGGTTAGGGTTCGGGCTAGGGTTAGGGTTAGGGGACGGGGACGGTTTAGGGTCCAGGGGAGGGTACGACAACGCTTTATGGGGAGCGTACGTGTGAGGGCGCGGGTTAGTGTTAGCGTACGGGTTAGGATTAGGGGACGGGTGAGGGTCAGGCTTCGGGGAAGTGTTAGGGTTAGGATTCGGGCTAGGGTTAGGGTTAGGGGACGGGGACGGTTTAGGGTCCATGTGAGGGTACGACAACGATTTAGGGGGAGCGTACGCGTGAGGGCGCGGGTTAGTGTTAGCGTACGGCTTAGGATTAGGGTACGGGTGAGGGTCAGGCTTCGGGGAAGGGTTAGGGTTAGGGTTCGGGCTAGGGTTAGGGTTAGGGGACGGGGACGGTTTAGGGTCCAGGGGAGGGTACGACAACGCTTTAGGGGGAGCGTACGTGTGAGGGCGCGGGTTAGTGTTAGCGTACGGGTGAGGATTAGGGGATTGGTGAGTGTCAGGCTTCGGGGAAGGGTTAGGGTTAGGGTTCGGGCTAGGGTTAGGGTTGGGGACGGGGACGGTTTAGGGTCCAGGGGAGGGTACGACAACGCTTTAGGGGGAGCGTACGTGTGAGGGCGCCGGTTAGTGTTAGCGTACGGATTAGGATTAGGAGACGGGTGAGGGTCAGGCTTCGGGGAAGTGTTAGGGTTAGGGTTCGGGCTAGGGTTACGGTTGGGTACGGGGACGGTTTAGGGTCCAGGGGAGGGTACGACAACGCTTTAGGGGGAGCGTACGTGTGAGGGCGCGGGTTAGTGTTAGCGTACGGGTTAGGATTAGGGGACCGGTGAGGGTCAGGCTTCGAGGAAGGGTTAGGATTAGGGTTCGGGTTAGGGTTAGGGTTAGGGGACGGGGACGGTTTAGGGTCCAGGGGAGTGTACGACAACGCTTTAGGGGGAGCGTACGTGTGAGGGCACGGGTTAGTGTTAGCGTACGTGTTAGGATTAGGGGACGGGTGAGGGTCAGGCTTCGGGGAAGGGTTAGGGTTAGGATTTGGGCTAGGGTTAGGGTTAGGGGACGGGGACAGTTTAGGGTCCAGGGGAGGGTACGACAACGCTTTAGGGGGAGCGTACCCGTGAGGGTGCGGGTTAGTGTTAGCGTACGGCTTAGGATTAGGGGACGGGTGCGGGTCAGGCTTCGGGGAAGGGTTAGGGTTAGGGTTCGGGCTAGGGTTAGGGTTAGGGGACGGGGACGGTTTAGGGTCCAGGGGAGGGTACGACAACGCTTTAGGGGGAGCGTACGTGTGAGGGCGCGGGTTAGTGTTACCGTACGGGTTAGGATTAGAGGACCGGTGAGGATCAGGCTTCGGGGAAGGGTTAGGGTTAGGGTTCGGGCTAGGGTTAGGGTTAGGGTTAGGGGACGGGGACGGTTTGGGGTCCAGGGGAGGGTACGACAACGCTTTAGGGGGAGCGTACGTGTGAGAGCGTGGGTTAGTGTTAGCGTACGAGTGAGGATTAGGGGACGGGTGAGGGTCAGGCTTCGGGGAAGTGTTAGGGTTAGGGTTCGGGCTAGGGTTAGGGTTAGGGGACGGGGACGGTTGAGGGTCCAGGGGAGGGTACGACAACGCTTTATGGGGAGCGTACGTGTGAGGGCGCGGGTTAGTGTTAGCGTACGGGTTAGGATTAGGGGACGGGTGAGGGTCAGGCTTCGGGGAAGTGTTAGGGTTAGGATTCGGGCTAGGGTTAGGGTTAGGGGACGGGGACGGTTTAGGGTCCATGGGAGGGTACGGCAACGCTTTAGGGGGAGCGTACGCGTGAGGGCGCGGGTTAGTGTTAGCGTACGGCTTAGGATTAGGGGACGGGTGAGGGTCAGGCTTCGGGGAAGGGTTAGGTTTAGGGTTCGGGCTAGGGTTAGGGTTAGGGGACGGGGACGGTTTAGGGTCCAGGGGAGGGTACGACAATGCTTTAGGGGGAGCGTACGTGTGAGGGCGCGGGTTAGTGTTAGCGTACGGGTGAGGATTAGGGGATTGGTGAGTGTCAGGCTTCGGGGAAGGGTTAGGGTTAGGGTTCGGGCTAGGGTTAGGGTTGGGGACGGGGACGGTTTAGGGTCCAGGGGAGGGTACGACAACGCTTTAGGGGGAGCGTACGTGTGAGGGCGCGGGTTAGTGTTAGCGTACGGATTAGGATTAGGAGACGGGTGAGGGTCAGGCTTCGGGGAAGGGTTAGGGTTAGGGTTCGGGCTAGGGTTACGGTTGGGTACGGGGACGGTTTAGGGTCCAGGGGAGGGTACGACAACGCTTTAGGGGGAGCGTACGTGTGAGGGCGCGGGTTAGTGTTAGCGTACGGGTTAGGATTAGGGGACCGGTGAGGGTCAGGCTTCGGGGAAGGGTTAGGGTTAGGGTTCGGGCTAGGGTTAGGGTTAGGGGACGGGGACGGTTTAGGGTCCAGGGGAGGGTACGACAACGCTTTAGGGGGAGCGTACGTGTGAGTGCGCGGGTTAGTGTTAGCGTACGGGTTAGGATTAGGGGACGGGTGAGGGTCAGGCTTCGGGGAAGGGTTAGAGTTAGGGTTCGGGGTAGGGTTAGGGTTGGGGACGGGGACGGTTTGGGGTCCAGGGGAAGGTACGACTACGCTTTAGGGGGAGCGTACGTGTGAGGGCGCGGGTTAGTGTTAGCGTACGGGTGAGGATTAGGGGACGGGTGAGGGTCAGGCTTCGGGGAAGGGTTAGGGTTAGGGTTCGGGCTAGGGTTAGGGTTAGGGAACGGGGACGGTTTAGGGTCCAGGGGAGGGTACGACAACGCTTTAGGGGGAGCGTACGTGTGAGGGCGCGGGTTAGTGTTAGCGTACGGCTTAGGATTAGGGGACGGGTGAGGGTCAGGCTTCGGGGAAGGGTTAGGCTTAGGGTTCGGGCTAGGGTTAGTGTTAGGGGACGGGGATGGTTTGGGGTCCAGGGGAGGGTACGACAACGCTTTAGGGGGAGCGTACGTGTGAGGGCGCGGGTTAGTGTTAGCGTACGAGTGAGGATTAGGGGACGGGTGAGGGTCAGGCTTCGTGGAAGGGTTAGGGTTAGGGTTCGGGCTAGGGTTAGGGTTAGGGGACGGGGACGGTTTAGGGTCCAGGGGAGGGTAGGACAACGCTTTAGGGGGAGCGTACGTGTGAGGGCGCGGGTTAGTGTTAGCGTACGGGTGAGGATTAGGGGACGGGTGAGGGTCAGGCTTCGGGGAAGGCTTAGGGTTCGGGCTAGGGTTAGGGTTAGGGAACGGGTACGGTTTAGGGTCCAGGTGAGGGTACGACAACGCTTTAGGGGGAGCGTACGTGTGAGGGCGTGGGTTAGTGTTAGCGTACGGGTTAGGATTAGGGGACGGGTGAGGGTCAGGCTTCGGGGAAGTGTTAGGGTTAGGATTCGGGCTAGGGTTAGGGTGAGGGCACGGGGACGGTTTAGGGTCCATGGGAGGGTACGACAACGCTTTAGGGGGAGCGTACGCGTGAGGGCGCGGGTTAGTGTTAGCACACGGGTTAGGATTAGGGGACGGGTGAGGGTCAGGCTTCGGGGAAGGGTTAGGGTTAGGGTTCGGGCTAGGGTTAGGGTTAGGGTTAGGGGACGGGGACGGTTTGGGGTCCAGGGGAGGGTACGACAACGCTTTAGGGGGAGCGTACGTGTGAGAGCGCGTGTTAGTGTTAGCGTACGAGTGAGGATTAGGGGACGGGTGAGGGTCAGGCTTCGGGGAAGGCTTAGGGTTCGGGCTAGGGTTAGGGTTAGGGAACGGGGACGGTTTAGGGTCCAGGGGAGGGTACGACAACGCTTTAGGGGGAGCGTACGTGTGAGGGCGTGGGTTAGTGTTAGCGTACGGGTTAGGATTATGGGACGTGTGAGGGTCAGGCTTCGGGGAAGTGTTAGGGTTAGGATTCGGGCTAGGGTTAGGGTGAGGGGACGGGGACGGTTTAGGGTCCATGGGAGGGTACGACAACGCTTTAGGGGGAGCGTACGCGTGAGGGCGCGGGTTAGTGTTAGCGTACGGGTTAGGATTAGGGGACGGGTGGGGGTCAGGCTTCGGGGAAGGGTTAGGGTTAGGGTTCGGGCTAGGGTTAGGGTTAGGGTTAGGGGAAGGGGACGGTTTGGGGTCCAGGGGAGGGTACGACAACGCTTTAGGGGGAGCGTACGTGTGAGAGCGCGGGTTAGTGTTAGCGTACGAGTGAGGATTACGGGACGGGTGAGGGTCAGGCTTCGGGGAAGTGTTAGGGTTAGGGTTCGGGCTAGGGTTAGGGTTAGGGGACGGGGACGGTTTAGGGTCCAGGGGAGGGTACGACAACGCTTTATGGGGAGCGTACGTGTGAGGGCGCGGGTTAGTGTTAGCGTACGGGTTAGGATTAGGGGACGGGTGAGGGTCAGGCTTCGGGGAAGTGTTAGGGTTAGGATTCGGGCTAGGGTTAGGGTTAGGGGACGGGGACGGTTTAGGGTCCATGTGAGGGTACGACAACGATTTAGGGGGAGCGTACGCGTGAGGGCGCGGGTTAGTGTTAGCGTACGGCTTAGGATTAGGGTACGGGTGAGGGTCAGGCTTCGGGGAAGGGTTAGGGTTAGGGTTCGGGCTAGGGTTAGGGTTAGGGGACGGGGACGGTTTAGGGTCCAGGGGAGGGTACGACAACGCTTTAGGGGGAGCGTACGTGTGAGGGCGCGGGTTAGTGTTAGCGTACGGGTGAGGATTAGGGGATTGGTGAGTGTCAGGCTTCGGGGAAGGGTTAGGGTTAGGGTTCGGGCTAGGGTTAGGGTTGGGGACGGGGACGGTTTAGGGTCCAGGGGAGGGTACGACAACGCTTTAGGGGGAGCGTACGTGTGAGGGCGCCGGTTAGTGTTAGCGTACGGATTAGGATTAGGAGACGGGTGAGGGTCAGGCTTCGGGGAAGTGTTAGGGTTAGGGTTCGGGCTAGGGTTACGGTTGGGTACGGGGACGGTTTAGGGTCCAGGGGAGGGTACGACAACGCTTTAGGGGGAGCGTACGTGTGAGGGCGCGGGTTAGTGTTAGCGTACGGGTTAGGATTAGGGGACCGGTGAGGGTCAGGCTTCGAGGAAGGGTTAGGATTAGGGTTCGGGTTAGGGTTAGGGTTAGGGGACGGGGACGGTTTAGGGTCCAGGGGAGTGTACGACAACGCTTTAGGGGGAGCGTACGTGTGAGGGCACGGGTTAGTGTTAGCGTACGTGTTAGGATTAGGGGACGGGTGAGGGTCAGGCTTCGGGGAAGGGTTAGGGTTAGGATTTGGGCTAGGGTTAGGGTTAGGGGACGGGGACAGTTTAGGGTCCAGGGGAGGGTACGACAACGCTTTAGGGGGAGCGTACCCGTGAGGGTGCGGGTTAGTGTTAGCGTACGGCTTAGGATTAGGGGACGGGTGCGGGTCAGGCTTCGGGGAAGGGTTAGGGTTAGGGTTCGGGCTAGGGTTAGGGTTAGGGGACGGGGACGGTTTAGGGTCCAGGGGAGGGTACGACAACGCTTTAGGGGGAGCGTACGTGTGAGGGCGCGGGTTAGTGTTACCGTACGGGTTAGGATTAGAGGACCGGTGAGGATCAGGCTTCGGGGAAGGGTTAGGTTAGGGTTCGGGCTAGGGTTAGGGTTAGGGGACGGGGACGGGTTAGGGACCATGGGAGGGTACGACAACGCTTTAGGGGGAGCGTACGCGTGAGGGCGCGGGTTAGTGTTAGCGTACGGGTTAGGATTAGGTGACGGGTGAGGGTCAGGCTTCGGGGAAGGGTTAGGGTTAGGTTTTGGGCTAGGGTTAGGGTTAGGGGACGGGGACGGTTTAGGGTCCAGTGGAGGGTACGACAACGCTTTATGGGGAGCGTATGTGTGAGGGCGCGGGTTAGTGTCAGCGTACGGGTTAGGATTAGGGGACGGGTGAGGGTCAGGCTTCGGGGAAGTGTTAGGGTTAGGATTCGGGCTAGGGTTAGGGTTAGGGGACGGGGACGGTTTAGGGTCCATGGGAGGGTACGACAACGCTTTAGGGGGAGCGTACGCATGAGGGCGCGGGTTAGTGTTAGCGTACGGCTTAGGAATAGGGGACGGGTGAGGGTCAGGCTTCGGGGAAGTGTTAGGGTTAGGGTTCGGGCTAGGGTTAGGGTTAGGGGACGGGGACGGTTTAGGGTCCAGGGGAGTGTACGACAACGCTTTAGGGGGAGCGTACGTGTGAGGGCGCGGGTTAGTGTTAGCGTACGTGTTAGGATTAGGGGACGGGTGAGGGTCAGGCTTCGGGGAAGGGTTAGGGTTAGGATTTGGGCTAGGGTTAGGGTTAGGGGACGGGGACGGTTTAGGGTCCAGGGGAGGGTACGACAACGCTTTAGGGGGAGCGTACGTGTGAGGGCGCGGGTTAGTGTTACCGTACGGGTTAGGATTAGAGGACCGGTGAGGAGCAGGCTTCGGGGAAGGGTTAGGTTAGGGTTCGGGCTAGGGTTAGGGTTAGGGGACGGGGACGGTTTAGCGTCCAGGGGAGGGTACGACAATGCTTTATGGGGAGCGTACGCGTGAGGGCGCGGGTTAGTGTTAGCGTACGGGTTAGGATTAGGGGACGGGTGAGGGTCAGGCTTCGGGGAAGTGTTAGGGTTAGGATTCGGGCTAGGGTTAGGGTTAGGGGACGGGGACGGTTTAGGGTCCAGGGGAGGGTACGACAACGCTTTAGGGGGAGCGTAAGTGTGAGGGCGCGGGTTAGTGTTAGCGTACGGGTGAGGATTAGGGGACGGGTGAGGGTCAGGCTTCAGGGAAGGGTTAGGGTTAGGGTTCGGGCTAGGGTTAGGGTTAGGGAACGGGGACGGTTTAGGGTCCAGGGGAGGGTACGACAACGCTTTAGGGGGAGCGTACGTGTGAGGGCGCGGGTTAGTGTTAGCGTACGGGTTAGGATTAGGAGAGGGGTGAGGGTCAGGCTTCGGAGAAGAGATAGGGTTAGGGTTCGGGCTAGGGTTACGGTTGGGTACGGGGACGGTTTAGGGTCCAGGGGAGGGTACGACAATGCATTAGGGGGAGCATACGTGTGAGGGCGTGGGTTCGTGTTAGCGTACGGGTTAGGATTAGGGGACGGGTGAGGGTCAGGCTTCGGGGAAGGGTTAGGGTTAGGGTTCGGGCTAGGGTTAGGGTTAGGTGACTGGGACGGTTTAGGGTTCAGAGGAGGGTACGACAACGCTTTAGGGGGAGCGTACGTGTGAGGGCGCGGGTTAGTGTTAGCGTACGGGTTAGGATTAGGGGACGGGTGAGGGTCAGGCTTCGGGGAAGGGTTAGGGTTAGGGTTCGGGCTAGGGTTAGGTTTAGGGGACGGGGACGGTTTAGGGTCCAGGGGAGAGTACGACAACGCTTTAGGGGGAGCGTACATGTGAGGGCCCGGGTTAGTGTTAGCGTACGGGTTAGGATTAGGTGACGGGTGAGGGTCAGGCTTCGGGGCAGGGTTAGGGTTAGGGTTCGGGCTAGGGTTAGGGTTAGGGGAGGGGGATGGTTTAGGGTTCAGGGGAGGGTACGACAACGCTTTAGGGGGAGTGTACGTGTGAGGGCGCGGGTTAGTGTTAGCGTACGGGTTAGCATTAGGGGACGGGTGAGGGTCAGGCTTCGGGGAATGGTTAGGGTTAGGGTTCGGGCTAGGGTTAGTGTTAGGGGACGGGGATGGTTTGGGGTCCAGGGGAGGGTACGAGAATGCTTTAGGGGGAGCGTACGTGTGAGGGCGCGGGTTAGTGTTAGCGTACGAGTGAGGATTAGGGGACGGGTGAGGGTCAGGCTTCGTGGAAGGGTTAGGGTTAGGGTTCGGGCTACGGTTAGGGTTAGGGGACGGGGAGGGTTTAGGGTCCAGGGGAGGGTAGGACAACGCATTAGGGGGAGCGTACGTGTGAGGGCGCGGGTTAGTGTTAGCGTACGGGTGAGGATTAGGGGACGGGTGAGGGTCAGGCTTCGGGGAAGGCTTAGGGTTCGGGCTAGTGTTAGGGTTAGGGAACGGGGACGGTTTAGGGTCCAGGGGAGGGTACGACAACGCTTTAGGGGGAGCGTACGTGTGAGGGCACGGGTTAGTGTTAGCGTACGTGTTAGGATTAGGGGACGGGTGAGGGTCAGGCTTCGGGAAAGGGTTAGGGTTAGGATTTGGGCTAGGGTTAGGGTTAGGGGACGGGGACAGTTTAGGGTCCAGGGGAGGGTACGACAACGCTTTAGGGGGAGCGTACGCGTGAGGGTGCGGGTTAGTGTTAGCGTACGGCTTAGGATTAGGGGACGGGTGAGGGTCAGGCTTCGGGGAAGGGTTAGGGTTAGGGTTCGGGCTAGGGTTAGGGTTAGGGGACGGGGACGGTTTAGGGTCCAGGGGAGGGTACGACAACGCTTTAGGGGGAGCGTACGTGTGAGGGCGCGGGTTAGTGTTACCGTACGGGTTAGGATTAGAGGACCGGTGAGGATCAGGCTTCGGGGAAGGGTTAGGTTAGGGTTCGGGCTAGGGTTAGGGTTAGGGGACGGGGACGGGTTAGGGACCATGGGAGGGTACGACAACGCTTTAGGGGGAGCGTACGCGTGAGGGCGCGGGTTAGTGTTAGCGTACGGGCTAGGATTAGGTGACGGGTGAGGGTCAGGCTTCGGGGAAGGGTTAGGGTTAGGGTTCGGGCTAGGGTTAGGTTTAGGGGACGGGGACGGTTTAGGGTCCAGGGGAGGGTACGACAAAGCTTTAGGGGGAGCGTACGTGTGAGGGCGCGGGTTAGTGTTAGCGTACGGGTTAGGATTAGGGGACGGGTGAGGGTCAGGCTTCGGGGAAGTGTTAGGGTTAGGGTTCAGACTAGGGTTAGGGTTAGGGGACGGGAACGGTTTAGGGTCCAGGGGAGGGTACGACAACGCTTTAGGGGGAGCGTACGTGTGAGGGCGCGGGTTAGTGTTAGCGTACGGGTTAGGATTAGGGGACGGGTGAGGGTCAGGCTTCGGGGAATGGTTAGGATTAGGGTTCGGGCTAGGGGTAGGGTTAGGGGACGGGGACGATTTGGGGTCCAGGGGAGGGTATGACAACGCTTTAGGGGCAGCGTACATGTGAGGGCGTGGGTAGGTGTTAGCGTACAGTTTAGTATTAGGGGACGGGTGAGGGTCAGGCTTCGGGGAAGGGTTAGGGTTAGGGTTCGGGCTAGGGTTAGTGTTAGGGGACGGGGACGGTTTAGGGTCCAGGGGAGGGTACGACAACGCTTTAGGGGGAGCGTACGTGTGAATGCGCGGGTTAGTGTTAGCGTACGGGTTAGGATTAGTGGACGGGTGAGGGTCAGGCTTCGGGGAAGGGTTAGGGTTAGGGTTCGGGGTAGGGTTAGGGTTGGGGACGGGGACGGTTTGGGGTCCAGGGGAGGGTACGACAACGCTTTAGGGGGAGCGTACGTGTGAGGGCGCGGGTTAGTGTTAGCGTACGGGTGAGGATTAGGGGACGGGTGAGGGTCAGCCTTCGGGGAAGGGTTAGGGTTAGGGTTCGGGCTAGGGTTAGGGTTAGGGAACGGGGACGGTTTAGGGTCCAGGGGAGGGTACGACAACGCTTTAGGGGGAGCGTACGTGTGAGGGCACGGGTTAGTGTTAGCGTACGGCTTAGGATTAAGGGACGGGTGAGGGTCAGGCTTCGGGGAAGGGTTAGGCTTAGGGTTCGGGCTAGGGTTACGGTTGGGTACGGGGACGGTTTAGGGTCCAGGGGAGGGTACGACAACGCTTTAAGGGGAGCGTACGTGTGAGAGCGCGGGTTAGTGTTAGCGTACGGGTTAGTAATAGGGGACCGGTGAGGGTCAGGCTTCGGGGAAGGGTTAGGGTTAGGGTTCGGGCTAGGGTTAGGGTTAGGGGACGGGGACGGTTTAGGGTCCAGGGGAGGGTACGACAACGTTTTAGGGGGAGCGTACGCGTGAGGGCGCGGGTTAGTGTTAGCGTACGTGTTACGATTAGGGGACGGGTGAGGGTCAGGCTTCGGGGAAGGGTTAGGGTAAGGATTTGGGCTAGGGTTAGGGTTAGGGGACGGGGACGGTTTAGGGTCCAGGGGAGGGTACGACAACGCTTTAGGGGGAGCGTACGTGTGAGGGCGCGGGTTAGTGTTAGCGTACGGGTTAGGATTAGGGGACCGGTGAGGGTCAGGCTTCGGGGAAGGGTTAGGGTTAGGGTTCGGGCTAGGGTTAGGGTTAGGGGACGGGGACGGTTTAGGGTCCAGGGGAGGGTACGACAATGCTTTAGGGGGAGTGTACGTGTGAGGGCGGGGGTTAGTGTTAGCGTACGGGTGAGGATTAGGGGACGGGTGAGGGTCAGGCTTCGGGGAAGGGTTAGGGTTAGGGTTCAGGCTAGGGTTAGGGTTAGGGAACGGGGACGGTTTAGGGTCCAGGGGAGGGTACGACAACGCTTTAGGGGGAGCGTACGTGTGAGGGCGCGGGTTAGTGTTAGCGTACGTGTTAGGATTAGGGGACGGGTGAGGGTCAGGCTTCGGGGAAGGGTTAGGGTTAGGGTTTGGGCTAGGGTTAGGGTTAGCGGACGGGGACGGTTTAGGGTCCAGGGGAGGGTACGACAACGCTTTAGGGGGAGCGTACGTGTGAGGGCGCGGGTTAGTGTTAGCGTACGTGTTAGGATTAGGGGACGGGTGAGGGTCAGGCTTCGGGGAAGGGTTAGGGTTAGGTGACGGGGACGGTTTAGGGTCCAGGGGAGGGTAAGACAATGCTTTAGGGGGAGCGTACGTGTGAGGGCGTGGGTTAGTGTTAGCGTACGGGTTAGGATTAGGGGACGGGTGAGGGTCAGGCTTCGGAGAATGGTTAGGGTTAGGGTTCGGGCTACGGTTAGTGTTAGGGGACGGGGACGGTTTAGGGTCCAGGGGAGGGTACGACAACGCTTTAGGGGGAGCGTACGTGTGAGGGCGCGGGTTAGTGTTAGCGTACGGGTGAGGATTAGGGGATTGGTGAGTGTCAGGCTTTGGGGAAGGGTTAGGGTTAGGGTTCGGGCTAGGGTTAGGGTTGGGGACGGGGACGGTTTAGGGTCAAGGGGAGGGTACGACAACGCTTTAGGGGGAGCGTACGTGTAAGGGCGCGGGTTAGTGTTAGCGTACGGTTGAGGATTAGGGGACGGGTGAGGGTCAGCCTTCGGGGAAGTGTTAGGGTTAAGGTTCGGGCTAGGGTTAGGGTTAGGGGACGGGGACGGTTTAGGGTCCAGGGGAGGGTACGACAACGCTTTAGGGGGAGCGTACGTGTGAGGGCGCGGGTTAGGGTTAGCGTACGTCTTAGGATTAAGGGACGGGTGAGGGTGAGGCTTCGGTGAAGGGTTAGGGTTAGGGTTCGGGCTAGGGTTAGGGTTAGGGGACGGGGACGGTTTAGGGTCCAGGGGATGGTACGACAACACTTTAGGGGGAGCGTACGCGTGAGGGCGCGGGTTAGTGTTAGCGTACGGGTTAGGATTAGGGGACGGGTGAGGGTCAGGCTTCGGGGAAGGGTTAGGGTTAGTGTTCGGGCTAGGGTTAGGGTTAGGGGACGGGGACAGTTTAGGGTCCAGGGGAGGGAACGACAACGCTTTAGGGGGAGCGTACGTGTGAGGGCGCGGGTTAGTGTTAGCGTACGGGTTAGGATTAGGGGACGGGTGAGGGTCAGGCTTCGGGGAAGGGTTAGGGTTAGGGTTCGGGCTAGGGTTAGGTTTAGGGGACGGGGACGGTTTAGGGTCCAGGGGAGGGTACGACAACGCTTTAGGGGGAGCGTACGCGTGAGGGCGCTGGTTAGTGTTAGCGTACGGGTTAGGATTAGGGGACGGGTGCGGGTCAGGCTTCGGGGAAAGTTTAGGGTTAGGGTTCGGGCTAGGGTTAGGGTTAGGGGACGGGGACAGTTTAGGGTCCAGGGGAGGGTACGACAACGCTTTAGGGGGAGCGTACGTGTGAGGGCGCGGGTTAGTGTTAGTGTACGGGTTAGGATTAGGGGACGGGTGAGGGTCAGGCTTCGGGGAAGGGTTAGGGTTAGGGTTCGGGCTAGGGTTAGGATTAGGGGACAGGGACGGTTTAGGGTCCAGGCGAGGGTACGACAACGCTTTAGGGGGAGCGTACGTGTGAGGGCGCGGGTTAGTGTTAGCGTACGTGTTAGGAATAGGGGACGGGTGAGGGTCAGGCTTCGGGGAAGGGTTAGGGTTAGGTGACGGGGACGGTTTAGGGTCCAGGGGAGGGTAAGACAACGCTTTAGGGGGAGCGTACGTGTGAGGGCGTGGGTTAGTGTTAGCGTACGGGTTAGGATTAGGGGACGCGTGAGGGTCAGGCTTCGGGGAATGATTAGGGTTAGGGTTCGGGCTACGGTTAGTGTTAGGGGACGGGGACGGTTTAGGGTCCAGGGGAGGGTACGACAACGCTTTAGGGGGAGCGTACGTGTGAGGGCGCGGGTTAGTGTTAGCGTACGGGTGAGGATTAGGGGACGGGTGAGGGTCAGGCTTCGGGGAAGGGTTAGGGTTAGGGTTCGGGCTAGGGTTAGGGTTGGGGACGGGGACGGTTTAAGGTCCAGGGGAGGGTACGACAACGCTTTAGGGGGAGCGTACGTGTGAGGGCGCGGGTTAGTGTTAGCGTACGGGTGAGGATTAGGGGACGGGTGAGGGTCAGGCTTCGGGGAAGGGTTAGGTTTAGGGTTCGGGCTAGGGTTAGGGTTAGGGGACGGGGACGGTTTAGGGTCCAGGGGAGGGTACGACAACGCTTTAGGGGGAGCGTACGCGTGAGGGCGCGGGTTAGTGTTAGCGTACGGGTTAGGATTAGGGGACGGGTGAGGGTCAGGCTTCGGGGAAGGGTTAGGGTTAAGGTTCGGGCTAGGGTTAGTGTTAGGGGCCGGGGACAGTTTAGGGTCCAGGGGAGGGTACGACAACGCTTTAGGGGGAGCGTACGTGTGAGGGCGCGGGTTAGTGTTAGCGTACGGGTGAGGATTAGGGGACGGGTTAGGGTCAGGCTTCGGGGAATGGTTAGGGTTAGGGTTCGGGCTAGAGTTAGGGGACGGGGACGGGGACGGTTTGGGGTCCAGGGGAGGGTACGACAACGCTTTAGGGGGAGCGTACATGTGAGGGCGCGGGTTAGTTTTATCGTACGGGTTAGGAGTAGGGGACGGGTGAGGGTCAGGCTTCGGGGAAGGGTTAGGGTTAGGGTTCGGGCTAGGGTTAGGGTTAGGGGACGGGGACGATTTAGGGTCCAGGGGAGGGTACGACAACGCTTTAGGGGGAGCGTACGTGTGAGGGCGTGGGTTAGTGTTAGCGTACGTGTTAGGATTAGGGGACTGGTGAGGGTCAGGCTTCGGGGAAGGGTTAGGGTTAGGGTTCAGGCTAGGGTTAGGGTTAGGGAACGGGGACGGTTTAGGGTCCAGGGGAGGGTACGACAACGCTTTAGGGGGAGCGTACGTGTGAGGGCGCGGGTTGGTGTTAGCGTACGGGTTAGGATTAGGGGACGGGTGAGCGTCAGGCTTCGGGGAAGGTTTAGGGTTAGGGTTCGGGCTAGGGTTAGGGTTAGGGGACGGGGACGGTTTAGGGTCCAGGGGAGGGTACGACAATGCTTTAGGGGGAGCGTACGCGTGACGGCGCGGGTTAGTGTTAGCGTACGGGTTAGGATTAGGGGACGGGTGAGGGTCAGGCTTCGGGGTAGGGTTAGGGTTAGGTTTCGGGCTAGGGTTAGGGTTAGGGGATGGGGACGTTTTAGGGTCCATGGGAGGGTACGACAACGCTTTAGGGGGAGCGTACGTGTGAGGGCGTGGGTTACTGTTAGCGTACGGGTTAGGATTAGGGGACTGGTGAGGGTCAGGCTTCGGGGAAGCGTTAGGGTTAGGGTTCGGGCTAGGGTTTGGGTTAGGGGACGGGGACGGTTTAGGGTCCAGGGGAGGGTACGACAACGCTTTAGGGGGAGCGTACGTGTGAGGACGCGGGTTAGTGTTAGCGTACGTGTTAGGAATAGGGGACGGGTGAGGGTCAGGCTTCGGGGAAGGGTTAGGGTTAGGTGACGGGGACGGTTTAGGGTCCAGGGGAGGGTAAGACAACGCTTTAGGGGGAGCGTACTTGTGAGGGCGTGGGTTAGTGTTAGCGTACGGGTTAGGATTAGGGGACGGGTGAGGGTCAGGCTTCGGGGAATGATTAGGGTTAGGGATCGGGCTACGGTTAGTGTTAGGGGACGGGGACGGTTTAGGGTCCAGGGGAGGGTACGACAACGCTTTAGGGGGAGCGTACGTGTGAGGGCGCGGGTTAGTGTTAGCGTACGGGTGAGGATTAGGGGACGGGTGAGGGTCAGGCTTCGGGGAAGGGTTAGGGTTATGGTTCGGGCTAGGGTTAGGATTAGGGGACAGGGACGGTTTAGGGTCCAGGCGAGGGTACGACAACGCTTTAGGGGGAGCGTACGTGTGAGGGCGCGGGTTAGTGTTAGCGTACGTGTTAGGAATAGGGGACGGGTGAGGGTCAGGCTTCGGGGAAGGGTTAGGGTTAGGTGACGGGGACGGTTTAGGGTCCAGGGGAGGGTAAGACAACGCTTTAGGGGGAGCGTACGTGTGAGGGCGTGGGTTAGTGTTAGCGTACGGGTTAGGATTAGGGGACGCGTGAGGGTCAGGCTTCGGGGAATGATTAGGGTTAGGGTTCGGGCTACGGTTAGTGTTAGGGGACGGGGACGGTTTAGGGTCCAGGGGAGGGTACGACAACGCTTTAGGGGGAGCGTACGTGTGAGGGCGCGGGTTAGTGTTAGCGTACGGGTGAGGATTAGGGGACGGGTGAGGGTCAGGCTTCGGGGAAGGGTTAGGGTTAGGGTTCGGGCTAGGGTTAGGGTTGGGGACGGGGACGGTTTAAGGTCCAGGGGAGGGTACGACAACGCTTTAGGGGGAGCGTACGTGTGAGGGCGCGGGTTAGTGTTAGCGTACGGGTGAGGATTAGGGGACGGGTGAGGGTCAGGCTTCGGGGAAGGGTTAGGTTTAGGGTTCGGGCTAGGGTTAGGGTTAGGGGACGGGGACGGTTTAGGGTCCAGGGGAGGGTACGACAACGCTTTAGGGGGAGCGTACGCGTGAGGGCGCGGGTTAGTGTTAGCGTACGGGTTAGGATTAGGGGACGGGTGAGGGTCAGGCTTCGGGGAAGGGTTAGGGTTAAGGTTCGGGCTAGGGTTAGTGTTAGGGGCCGGGGACAGTTTAGGGTCCAGGGGAGGGTACGACAACGCTTTAGGGGGAGCGTACGTGTGAGGGCGCGGGTTAGTGTTAGCGTACGGGTGAGGATTAGGGGACGGGTTAGGGTCAGGCTTCGGGGAATGGTTAGGGTTAGGGTTCGGGCTAGAGTTAGGGGACGGGGACGGGGACGGTTTGGGGTCCAGGGGAGGGTACGACAACGCTTTAGGGGGAGCGTACATGTGAGGGCGCGGGTTAGTTTTATCGTACGGGTTAGGAGTAGGGGACGGGTGAGGGTCAGGCTTCGGGGAAGGGTTAGGGTTAGGGTTCGGGCTAGGGTTAGGGTTAGGGGACGGGGACGATTTAGGGTCCAGGGGAGGGTACGACAACGCTTTAGGGGGAGCGTACGTGTGAGGGCGTGGGTTAGTGTTAGCGTACGTGTTAGGATTAGGGGACTGGTGAGGGTCAGGCTTCGGGGAAGGGTTAGGGTTAGGGTTCAGGCTAGGGTTAGGGTTAGGGAACGGGGACGGTTTAGGGTCCAGGGGAGGGTACGACAACGCTTTAGGGGGAGCGTACGTGTGAGGGCGCGGGTTGGTGTTAGCGTACGGGTTAGGATTAGGGGACGGGTGAGCGTCAGGCTTCGGGGAAGGTTTAGGGTTAGGGTTCGGGCTAGGGTTAGGGTTAGGGGACGGGGACGGTTTAGGGTCCAGGGGAGGGTACGACAATGCTTTAGGGGGAGCGTACGCGTGACGGCGCGGGTTAGTGTTAGCGTACGGGTTAGGATTAGGGGACGGGTGAGGGTCAGGCTTCGGGGTAGGGTTAGGGTTAGGTTTCGGGCTAGGGTTAGGGTTAGGGGATGGGGACGTTTTAGGGTCCATGGGAGGGTACGACAACGCTTTAGGGGGAGCGTACGTGTGAGGGCGTGGGTTACTGTTAGCGTACGGGTTAGGATTAGGGGACTGGTGAGGGTCAGGCTTCGGGGAAGCGTTAGGGTTAGGGTTCGGGCTAGGGTTTGGGTTAGGGGACGGGGACGGTTTAGGGTCCAGGGGAGGGTACGACAACGCTTTAGGGGGAGCGTACGTGTGAGGACGCGGGTTAGTGTTAGCGTACGTGTTAGGAATAGGGGACGGGTGAGGGTCAGGCTTCGGGGAAGGGTTAGGGTTAGGTGACGGGGACGGTTTAGGGTCCAGGGGAGGGTAAGACAACGCTTTAGGGGGAGCGTACTTGTGAGGGCGTGGGTTAGTGTTAGCGTACGGGTTAGGATTAGGGGACGGGTGAGGGTCAGGCTTCGGGGAATGATTAGGGTTAGGGATCGGGCTACGGTTAGTGTTAGGGGACGGGGACGGTTTAGGGTCCAGGGGAGGGTACGACAACGCTTTAGGGGGAGCGTACGTGTGAGGGCGCGGGTTAGTGTTAGCGTACGGGTGAGGATTAGGGGATTGGTGAGTGTCAGGCTTCGGGGAAGGGTTAGGGTTAGGGTTCAGGCTAGGGTTAGGGTTAGGGAACGGGGACGGTTTAGGGTCCAGGGGAGGGTACGACAACGCTTTAGGGGGAGCGTACGTGTGAGGGCGCGGGTTAGTGTTAGCGTACGGGTTAGGATTAGGGGACGGGTGAGGGTCAGGCTTCGGGGAAGGGTTAGGGTTAGGGTTCGGGCTAGGGTTAGGGTTAGGGAACGGGGACGGTTTAGGGTCCAGGGGAGGGTACGACAACGCTTTAGGGGGAGCGTACGTGTGAGGGCGCGGGTTAGTGTTAGCGTACGGGTTAGGATTAGGGGACGGGTGAGGGTCAGGCTTCGGGGAAGGGTTAGGGTTAGGGTTCGGGCTAGGGTTAGGGGATGGGGACGGGGACGGTTTGGGGTCCAGGGGAGGGTACGACAACGCTTTAGGGGGAGCGTACATGTGAGGGCGCGAGTTAGTTTTATCGTACGGGTTAGGAGTAGGGGACGGGTGAGGGTCAGGCTTCGGGGAAGGTTTAGGGTTAGGGTTCGGGCTAGGGTTAGGGTTAGGGGACGGGGACGGTTTAGGGTCCAGGGGAGGGTACGACAACGCTTTAGGGGGAGCGTACGTGTGAGGGCGGGGGTTAGTGTTAGCGTACGGGTGAGGATTATGGGACGGGTGAGGGTCAGGCTTCGGGGAAGGGTTAAGGTTAGGGTTCAGGCTAGGGTTAGGGTTAGGGAACGGGGACGGTTTAGGGTCCAGGGGAGGGAACGACAACGCTTTAGAGGGAGCGTACGTGTGAGGACGCAGGTTAGTGTTAGCGTACAGGTTAGGATTAGGGGACGGGTGAGGGTCAGGCTTCGGGGAAGGTTTAGGGTTAGGGTTCGGGCTAGGGTTAGGGTTAGGGGACGGGGACGGTTTAGGGTCCAGGGGAGGGTACGACAACGCTTTAGGGGGAGCGTACGTGTGAGGGCGCGGGTTAGTGTTAGCGTACGAGTGAGGATTAGGTGACGGGTGAGGGTCAGGCTTCGGGGTAGGGTTAGGGTTAGGGTTCGGGCTAGGGTTAGGGTTAGGGGACGGGGACGGTTTAGGGTCCAGGGGAGGGTATGACAACGCTTTAGGGGGAGCGTACGCGTGAGGGCGCGGGTTAGTTTTAGCGTACGGGTTAGGATTAGGGGACGGGTGAGGGTCAGGCTTCGGGGAAGGGATAGGGTTAGGGTTCGGGCTAGGGTTAGGGTTAGGGGACGGGGACGGTTTAGGGTCCAGGGGAGGGTACGACAACGCTTTAGGGGGAGCGTAAGTGTGAGGGCGCGGGTTAGTGTTAGCGTACGGTTGAGGATTAGGGGACGGGTGAGGGTCAGGCTTCGGGGAAAGGTTAGGCTTAGGGTTCGGGCTAGGGTTAGGGTTAGGGAACTGGGACGGTTTAGGGTCCAGGGGAGGGTACGACAACGCTTTAGGGGGAGCGTACGCGTGAGGGCGCGGGTTAGCGTTAGCGTACGGGTTAGGATTAGGGGACGGGTGAGTGTCAGGCTTCGGGAAAGGGTTAGGGTTAGGGTTCGGGCTAGGGTTAGGGTTAGGGTTAGGGGACGGGGACGGTTTGGGGTCCAGGGGAGGGTACGACAATGCTTTAGGGGGAGCGTACCTGTGAGGGCGTGGGTTATTGTTAGCGTACGGGTTAGGATTATGGGACGGGTGAGGGTCAGGCTTCGGGGATGGGTTAGGGTTAGGGTTCGGGCTAGGGTTAGGATTAGGGGACGGGGACGGCTTAGGGTCCAGGGGATGGTATGACAATGCTTTAGGGGGAGCGTACATGTGAGGGCGCGGGTTAGTGTTAGCGTACGGGTGAGGATTACGGGACGGGTGAGGGTCAGGCTTCGGAGAAGGGTTAGGGTTAGGGTTCGGGCTAGGGTTAGGGTTAGAGGACGGGGACTGTTTAGGGTCCAGGGGAGGGTACGACAACACTTTAGGGGGAGCGTACGTGTGAGGGCGCGCGTTAGTGTTAGCGTACGGGTGAGGATTAGGGGACGGGTGAGGGTCAGGCTTCGGGGAATGGTTAGGGTTAGGGTTCGGGCTAGGGTTAGTGTTAGGGGATGGGGACGGTTTGGGGTCCAGGGGAGGGTACGACAACGCTTTAGGGGGAGCGTACGTGTGAGGGCGCGGGTTAGTGTTAGCGTATGAGTGAGGATTAGGGGACGGGTGAGGGTCAGGCTTCGGGGAAGGGTTAGGGTTAGGGTTCGGACTAGGGTTAGGGTTAGGGAACGGGGACGGTTTAGGGTCCAGGGGAGGGTACGACAACGCTTTATGGGGAGCGTATGTGTGAGGGCGCGGGTTAGTGTTAGCGTACGGCTTAGGATTAGGGGACGGGTGAGGGTCAGGCTTCGGGGAAGGGTTAGGGTTAGGGTTCGGGCTAGGGTTAGGGTTAGGGGACGGGGACGGTTTAGGGTCCAGGGGAGGGTACGACAACGCTTTAGGGGGAGCGTACGTGTGAGGGCGCGGGTTAGTGTTAGCGTACGGGTGAGGATTAGGGGACGGGTGAGGGTCAGGCTTCGGGGAAGGGTTAGGGTTAGGGTTCGGGCTAGGGTTAGGGTTAGGGGACGGGGACGGTTTAGGGTCCAGGGGAGGGTACGACAACGCTTTAGGGGGAGCGTACGTGTGAGGGCGCGGGTGAGTGTTAGCGTACGGGTTAGGAATAGGGGACGGGTGAGGGTCAGGCTTCGGAGAATGGTTAGGGTTAGGGTTCGGGCTAGGGGTAGGGTTAGGGGACGGGGACGATTTGGGGTCCAGGGGAGGGTACGACAACGCTTTAGGGGCAGCGTACATGTGAGGGCGTGGGTAGGTGTTAGCGTACGGGTTAGTATTAGGGGACGGGTGAGGGTCAGGCTTCGGGGAAGGGTTAGGGTTAGGGTTCGGGCTAGGGTTAGGGTTAGGGGACGGGGACGGTTTAGGGTCCAGGGGAGGGTACGACAACGCTTTAGGGGGAGCGTACGTGTGAGTGCGCGGTTTAGTGTTAGCGTACGGGTTAGGATTAGGGGACGGGTGAGGGTCAGGCTTCGGGGAAGGGTTAGGATTAGGGTTCGGGGTAGGGTTAGGGATGGGGACGGGGACGGTTTAGGGTCCAGGGGAGGGTACGACAACGCTTTAGGGGGAGCGTACGTGTGAGGGCGTGGGTTAGTGTTAGCGTACGGGTTAGTATTAGGGGACGGGTGAGGGTCAGGCTTCGGGGCAGGGTTAGGGTTAGGGTTCGGACTAGGGTTAGGGTTAGGGGACGGGAACGGTTTAGGGTCCAGGGGAGGGTACGACAACGCTTTAGGGGGAGCGTACATGTGAGGGCGCGGGTTAGTGTTAGCCTACGGATTAGGATTAGGGGACGGGTGACGGTCAGGCTTCGGGGCAGGGTTAGGGTTAGGGTTCGGGCTAGGGCTAGGGTTAGGGGAGGGGGATGGTTTAGGGTTCAGGGGAGGGTACGACAACGCTTTAGGGGGAGTGTACGTGTGAGGGCGCGGGTTAGTGTTAGCGTACGGGTTAGGATTAGGGGACGGGTGAGGGTCAGGCTTCGGGGAAGTGTTAGGGTTAGGATTCGGGCTAGGGTTAGGGTTAGGGGACGGGGACGGTTTAGGGTCCATGGGAGGGTACGACAACGCTTTAGGGGGAGCGTACGCGTTAGGGCGCGGGTTAGCGTTAGCGTACGGGTTAGGATTAGGGGACGGGTGAGTGTCAGGCTTCGGGAAAGGGTTAGGGTTAGGGTTCGGGCTAGGGTTAGGGTTAGGGTTAGGGGACGGGGACGGTTTGGGGTCCAGGGGAGGGTACGACAACGCTTTAGCTGGAGCGTACGTGTGAGGGCGTGGGTTAGTGTTAGCGTACGGGTTAGGATTATGGGACGGGTGAGGGTCAGGCTTCGGGGATGGGTTAGGGTTAGGGTTCGGGCTAGGGTTAGGGTTAGGGGACGGGGACGGCTTAGGGTCCAGGGGAGGGTACGACAACGCTTTAGGGGGAGCGTACATGTGAGGGCGCGGGTTAGTGTTAGCGTACGGGTTAGGATTAGGGGACGGGTGAGGGTCAGGCTTCGGGGAAGTGTTAGGGTTAGGATTCGGGCTAGGGTTAGGGTTAGGGGACGGGGACGGTTTAGGGTCCAGGGGAGGGTACGACAACACTTTAGGGGGAGCGTACATGTGAGGGCGCGGGTTAGTGTTAGCGTACGGGTGAGGATTACGGGACGGGTGAGGGTCGGGCTTCGGAGAAGGGTTAGGGTTAGGGTTCGGGCTAGGGTTAGGGATAGAGGACGGGGACTGTTTAGGGTCCAGGGGAGGGTACGACAACACTTTAGGGGGAGCGTACGTGTGAGGGCGCGCGTTAGTGTTAGCGTACGGGTGAGGATTGGGGACGGGTGAGGGTCAGGCTTCGGGGAATGGTTAGGCTTAGGGTTCGGGCTAGGGTTAGTGTTAGGGGACGGGGACGGTTTGGGGTCCAGGGGAGGGTACGACAACGCTTTAGGGGGAGCGTACGTGTGAGGGCGCAGGTTAGTGTTAGCGTACGAGTGAGGATTAGGGGACGGGTGAGGGTCAGGCTTCGGGGAAGGGTTAGGGTTAGGTTTCGGGCTAGGGTTAGGGTTAGGGGACGGGGACGGTTTAGGGTCCAGGGGAGGGTACGACAACGCTTTATGGGTAGCGTATGTGTGAGGGCACGGGTTAGTGTTAGCGTACGGGTTAGGATTAGGGGACGGGTGAGGGTCAGGCTTCGGGGAAGTGTTAGGGTTAGGATTCGGGCTAGGGTTAGGGTTAGGGGACGGGGACGGTTTAGGGTCCATGGGAGGGTACGACAACGTTTTAGGGGGAGCGTACGCGTGAGGGCGCGGGTTAGTGTTAGCGTACGGCTTAGGAATAGGGGACGGGTGAGGGTCAGGCTTCGGGGAAGGGTTAGGATTAGGGTTCTGGCTAGGGTTAGGGTTAGGGGACGGGGACGGTTTAGGGTCCAGGGGTGGGTACGACAACGCTTTAGGGGGAGCGTACGTGTGAGGGCGCGGGTTAGTGTTAGCGTACGGGTGAGGATTAGGGGACGGGTGAGGGTCAGGCTTCGGGGAAGGGTTAGGGTTAGGGTTCGGGTTAGGGTTAGGGTTAGGGAACGGGAACGGTTTAGGGTACAGGGGAGGGTACGACAACGCTTTAGGGGGAGCGTACGTGTGAGGGCGCGGGTTAGTGTTAGCGTACGGATTAGGATTAGGAGACGGGTGAGGGTCCGGCTTCGGGGAAGGGTTAGGGTTAGGGTTCGGGCTAGGGTTACGGTTGGGTACGGGGACGGTTTAGGGTCCAGGGGAGGGTACGACAACGCTTTAGGGGGAGCGTACGTGTGAGGGCGCGGGTTAGTGTTAGCGTACGGCTTAGGATTAGGGGACGGGTGAGGGTCAGGCTTCGGGGAAGGGTTAGGGTTAGGGTTCGGGCTAGGGTTAGGGTTAGGGGACGGGGACGGTTTAGGGTCCAGGGGAGGGTACGACAACGCTTTAGGGGGAGCGTACGTGTGAGGGCGCGGGTTACTGTTACCGTACGGGTTAGGATTAGAGGACCGGTGTGGAGCAGGCTTCGGGGAAGGGTTAGGTTAGGGTTCGGGCTAGGGTTAGGGTTAGGGGACGGGGACGGTTTAGGGTCCAGGGGAGGGTACGACAATGCTTTATGGGGAGCGTACGCGTGAGGGCACGGGTTAGTGTTAGCGTACGGGTTAGGATTAGGGGACGGGTGAGGGTCAGGCTTCGGGGAAGTGTTAGGGTTAGGATTCGGGCTAGGGTTAGGGTTAGGGGACGGGGACGGTTTAGGGTCCATGGGAGGGTACGACAACGCTTTAGGGGGAGCGTACGCGTGAGGGCGCGGGTTAGTGTTAGCGTACGGGTTAGGATTAGGGGACGGGTGAGGGTCAGGCTTCGTGGAAGGGTTAGGGTTAGGGTTCGGGCTAGGGTTAGGGTTAGGGGACGGGGACGGTTTAGGGTCCAGGGGAGGGTACGACAACGCTTTAGGGGGAGCGTAAGTGTGAGGGCGCGGGTTAGTGTTAGCGTACGGGTGAGGATTAGGGGACGGGTGAGGGTCAGGCTTCAGGGAAGGGTTAGGGTTAGGGTTCGGGCTAGGGTTAGGGTTAGGGAACGGGGACGGTTTAGGGTCCAGGGGAGGGTACGACAACGCTTTAGGGGGAGCGTACGTGTGAGGGCGCGGGTTAGTGTTAGCGTACGGGTTAGGATTAGGAGAGGGGTGAGGGTCAGGATTCGGGGAAGAGTTAGGGTTAGGGTTCGGGCTAGGGTTACGGTTGGGTACGGGGACGGTTTAGGGTCCAGGGGAGGGTACGACAATGCATTAGGGGGAGCGTACGTGTGAGGGCGCGGGTTCGTGTTAGCGTACGGGTTAGGATTAGGGGACGGGTGAGGGTCAGGCTTCGGGGAAGGGTTAGGGTTAGGGTTCGGGCTAGGGTTAGGGTTAGGTGACTGGGACGGTTTAGGGTTCAGAGGAGGGTACGACAACGCTTTAGGGGGAGCGTACGTGTCAGGGCGCGGGTTAGTGTTAGCGTACGGGTTAGGATTAGGGGACGGGTGAGGGTCAGGCTTCGGGGAAGGGTTAGGGTTAGGGTTCGGGCTAGGGTTAGGTTTAGGGGACGGGGACGGTTTAGGGTCCAGGGGAGGGTACGACAACGCTTTAGGGGGAGCGTACATGTGAGGGCGCGGGTTAGTGTTAGCGTACGGGTTAGGATTAGGTGACGGGTGAGGGTCAGGCTTCGGGGCAGGGTTAGGGTTAGGGTTCGGGCTAGGGTTAGGGTTAGAGGAGGGGGATGGTTTAGGGTTCAGGGGAGGGTACGACAACGCTTTAGGGGGAGTGTACGTGTGAGGGCACGGGTTAGTGTTAGCGTACGGGTTAGCATTAGGGGACGGGTGAGGGTCAGGCTTCGGGGAATGGTTAGGGTTAGGGTTCGGGCTAGGGTTAGTGTTAGGGGACGGGGATGGTTTGGGGTCCAGGGGAGGGTACGACAACGCTTTAGGGGGAGCGTACGTGTGAGGGCACGGGTTAGTGTTAGCGTACGAGTGAGGATTAGGGGACGGGTGAGGGTCAGGCTTCGTGGAAGGGTTAGGGTTAGGGTTCGGGCTAGGGTTAGGGTTAGGGGACGGGGACGGTTTAGGGTCCAGGGGAGGGTAGGACAACGCTTTAGGGGGAGCGTACGTGTGAGGGCGCGGGTTAGTGTTAGCGTACGGGTGAGGATTAGGGGACGGGTGAGGGTCAGGCTTCGGGGAAGGCTTAGGGTTCGGGCTAGGGTTAGGGTTAGGGAACGGGGACGGTTTAGGGTCCAGGGGAGGGTACGACAACGCTTTAGGGGGAGCGTACGTGTGAGGGCGTGGGTTAGTGTTAGCGTACGGGTTAGGATTAGGGGACGGGTGAGGGTCAGGCTTCGGGGAAGTGTTAGGGTTAGGATTCGGGCTAGGGTTAGGGTGAGGGGACGGGGACGGTTTAGGGTCCATGGGAGGGTACGACAACGCTTTAGGGGGAGCGTACGCGTGAGGGCGCGGGTTAGTGTTAGCGTACGGGTTAGGATTAGGGGACGGGTGAGGGTCAGGCTTCGGGGAAGGGTTAGGGTTAGGGTTCGGGCTAGGGTTAGGGTTAGGGTTAGGGGACGGGGACGGTTTGGGGTCCAGGGGAGGGTACGACAACGCTTTAGGGGGAGCGTACGTGTGAGAGCGCGGGTTAGTGTTAGCGTACGAGTGAGGATTAGGGGACGGGTGAGGGTCAGGCTTCGGGGAAGTGTTAGGGTTAGGGTTCGGGCTAGGGTTAGGGTTAGGGGACGGGGACGGTTTAGGGTCCAGGGGAGGGTACGACAACGCTTTATGGGGAGCGTACGTGTGAGGGCGCGCGTTAGTGTTAGCGTACGGGTGAGGATAAGGGGACGGGTGAGGGTCAGGCTTCGGGGAATGGTTAGGGTTAGGGTTCGGGCTAGGGTTAGTGTTAGGGGACGGGGACGGTTTGGGGTCCAAGGGAGGGTACGACAACGCTTTAGGGGGAGCGTACGTGTGAGGGCGCGGGTTAGTGTTAGCGTACGGATTAGGATTAGGAGACGGGTGAGGGTCAGGCTTCGGGGAAGGGTTAGGGTTAGGGTTCGGGCTAGGGTTACGGTTGGGTACGGGGACGGTTTAGGGTCCAGGGGAGGGTACGACAACGCTTTAGGGGGAGCGTACGTGTGAGGGCGCGGGTTAGTGTTAGCGTACGGGTTAGGATTAGGGGACCGGTGAGGGTCAGGCTTCGGGGAAGGGTTAGGGTTAGGGTTCGGGCTAGGGTTAGGGTTAGGGGACGGGGACGGTTTAGGGTCCAGGGGAGTGTACGACAACGCTTTAGGGGGAGCGTACGTGTGAGGGCGCGGGTTAGTGTTAGCGTACGTGTTAGGATTAGGGGACGGGTGAGGGTCAGGCTTCGGGGAAGGGTTAGGGTTAGGATTTGGGCTAGGATTAGGGTTAGGGGACGGGGACGGTTTAGGGTCCAGGGGAGGGTACGACAACGCTTTAGGGGGAGGGTACGCGTGAGGGCGCGGGTTAGTGTTAGCGTACGGCTTAGGATTAGGGGACGGGTGAGGGTCAGGCTTCGGGGAAGGGTTAGGGTTAGGGTTCGGGCTAGGGTTAGGGTTAGGGGACGGGGACGGTATAGGGTCCAGGGGAGGGTACGACAACGCTTTAGGGGGAGCGTACATGTGAGGGCGCGGGTTAGTGTTACCGTACGGTTTAGGATTAGAGGACCGGTGAGGAGCAGGCTTCGGGGAAGGGTTAGGTTAGGGTTCGGGCTAGGGTTAGGGTTAGGGGACGGGGACGGTTTAGGGTCCAGGGGAGGGTACGAAAATGCTTTATGGGGAGCGTTCGCGTGAGGGCGCGGGTTAGTGTTAGCGTACGGGTTAGGATTAGGGGACGGGTGAGGGTCAGGCTTCGGGGAAGTGTTAGGGTTAGGATTCGGGCTAGGGTTAGGGTTAGGGGACGGGGATGGTTTAGGGTCCAGGGGAGGGTACGACAACGCTTTAGGGGGAGCGTACGCGTGAGGGCGCGGGTTAGTGTTAGCGTACGGGTTAGGATTAGGGGACGGGTGAGGGTCAGGCTTCAGGGAAGGGTTAGGGTTAGGGTTCGGGCTAGGGTTAGGGTTAGGGGACGGGGACGGTTTAGGGTCCAGGGGAGGGTACGACAATGCATTAGGGGGAGCGTACGTGTGAGGGCACGGGTTCGTGTTAGCGTACGGGTTAGGATTAGGGGACGGGTGAGGGTCAGGCTTCGGGGAAGGGTTAGGGTTAGGGTTCGGGCTAGGGTTAGGGTTAGGTGACTGGGACGGTTTAGGGTTCAGAGGAGGGTACGACAACGCTTTAGGGGGAGCGTACGTGTGAGGGTGCGGGTTAGTGTTAGCGTACGGGTTAGGATTAGGGGACGGGTGAGGGTCAGGCTTCGGGGAAGGGTTAGGGTTAGGGTTCGGGCTAGGGTTAGGTTTAGGGGACGGGGACGGTTTAGGGTCCAGGGGAGGGTACGACAACGCTTTAGGGGGAGCGTACATGTGAGGGCGCGGGTTAGTGTTAGCGTACGGTTTAGGATTAGGTGACGGGTGAGGGTCAGGCTTCGGGGCAGGGATAGGGTTAGGGTTCGGGCTAGGGTTAGGGTTAGGGGAGGGGGATGGTTTAGGGTTCAGGGGAGGGTACGACAACGCTTTAGGGGGAGTGTACGTGTGAGGGCGCGGGTTAGTGTTAGCGTACGGGTTAGGATTAGGGGACGGGTGAGGGTCAGGCTTCGGGGAAGGGTTAGGGTTAGGGTTCGGGCTAAGGTTAGGGTTAGGGTTAGGGGACGGGGACGGTTTGGGGTCCAGGGGAGTGTACGACAACGCTTTAGGGGGAGCGTACGTGTGAGAGCGCGGGTTAGTGTTAGCGTACGAGTGAGGATTAGGGGACGGGTGAGGGTCAGGCTTCGGGGAAGTGTTAGGGTTAGGGTTCGGGCTAGGGTTAGGGTTAGGGGACGGGGACGGTTTAGGGTCCAGGGGAGGGTACGACAACGCTTTATGGGGAGCGTACGTGTGAGGGCGCGGGTTAGTGTTAGCGTACGGGTTAGGATTAGGGGACGGGTGAGGGTCAGGCTTCGGGGAAGTGTTAGGGTTAGGATTCGGGCTAGGGTTAGGGTTAGGGGACGGGGACGGTTTAGGGTCCATGGGAGGGTACGGCAACGCTTTAGGGGGAGCGTACGCGTGAGGGCGCGGGTTGGTGTTAGCGTACGGTTTAGGATTAGGGGACGGGTGAGGGTCAGGCTTCGGGGAAGGGTTAGGGTTAGGGTTCGGGCTAGGGTTAGGGTTAGGGGACGGGGACGGTTTAGGGTCCAGGGGAGGGTACGACAATGCTTTAGGGGGAGCGTACGTGTGAGGGCGCGGGTTAGTGTTAGCGTACGGGTGAGGATTAGGGGATTGGTGAGTGTCAGGCTTCGGGGAAGGGTTAGGGTTAGGGTTCGGGCTAGGGTTAGGGTTGGGGACGGGGACGGTTTAGGGTCCAGGGGAGGGTACGACAACGCTTTAGGGGGAGCGTACGTGTGAGTGCGCGGGTTAGTGTTAGCGTACGGATTAGGATTAGGAGACGGGTGAGGGTCAGGCTTCGGGGAAGGGTTAGGGTTAGGGTTCGGGCTAGGGTTACGGTTGGGTACGGGGACGGTTTAGGGTCCAGGGGAGGGTACGACAACGCTTTAGGGGGAGCGTACGTGTGAGGGCGCGGGTTAGTGTTAGCGTACGGGTTAGGATTAGGGGACCGGTGAGGGTCAGGCTTCGGGGAAGGGTTAGGGTTAGGGTTCGGGCTAGGGTTAGGGTTAGGGGACGGGGACGGTTTAGGGTCCAGGGGAGGGTACGACAACGCTTTAGGGGGAGCGTACGTGTGAGTGCGCGGGTTAGTGTTAGCGTACGGGTTAGGATTAGGGGACGGGTGAGGGTCAGGCTTCGGGGAAGGGTTAGAGTTAGGGTTCGGGGTAGGGTTAGGGTTGGGGACGGGGACGGTTTGGGGTCCAGGGGAGGGTACGACTACGCTTTAGGGGGAGCGTACGTGTGAGGGCGCGGGTTAGTGTTAGCGTACGGGTGAGGATTAGGGGACGGGTGAGGGTCAGGCTTCGGGGAAGGGTTAGGGTTAGGGTTCGGGCTAGGGTTAGGGTTAGGGAACGGGGACGGTTTAGGGTCCAGGGGAGGGTACGACAACGCTTTAGGGGGAGCGTACGTGTGAGGGCGCGGGTTAGTGTTAGCGTACGGCTTAGGATTAGGGGACGGGTGAGGGTCAGGCTTCGGGGAAGGGTTAGGCTTAGGGTTCGGGCTAGGGTTAGTGTTAGGGGACGGGGATGGTTTGGGGTCCAGGGGAGGGTACGACAACGCTTTAGGGGGAGCGTACGTGTGAGGGCGCGGGTTAGTGTTAGCGTACGAGTGAGGATTAGGGGACGGGTGAGGGTCAGGCTTCGTGGAAGGGTTAGGGTTAGGGTTCGGGCTAGGGTTAGGGTTAGGGGACGGGGACGGTTTAGGGTCCAGGGGAGGGTAGGACAACGCTTTAGGGGGAGCGTACGTGTGAGGGCGCGGGTTAGTGTTAGCGTACGGGTGAGGATTAGGGGACGGGTGAGGGTCAGGCTTCGGGGAAGGCTTAGGGTTCGGGCTAGGGTTAGGATTAGGGAACGGGTACGGTTTAGGGTCCAGGTGAGGGTACGACAACGCTTTAGGGGGAGCGTACGTGTGAGGGCGTGGGTTAGTGTTAGCGTACGGGTTAGGATTAGGGGACGGGTGAGGGTCAGGCTTCGGGGAAGTGTTAGGGTTAGGATTCGGGCTAGGGTTAGGGTGAGGGCACGGGGACGGTTTAGGGTCCATGGGAGGGTACGACAACGCTTTAGGGGGAGCGTACGCCTGAGGGCGCGGGTTAGTGTTAGCACACGGGTTAGGATTAGGGGACGGTGAGGGTCAGGCTTCGGGGAAGGGTTAGGGTTAGGGTTCGGGCTAGGGTTAGGGTTAGGGTTAGGGGACGGGGACGGTTTGGGGTCCAGGGGAGGGTACGACAACGCTTTAGGGGGAGCGTACGTGTGAGAGCGCGGGTTAGTGTTAGCGTACGAGTGAGGATTAGGGGACGGGTGAGGGTCAGGCTTCGGGGAAGGCTTAGGGTTCGGGCTAGGGTTAGGGTTAGGGAACGGGGATGGTTTAGGGTCCAGGGGAGGGTACGACAACGCTTTAGGGGGAGCGTACGTGTGAGGGCGTGGGTTAGTGTTAGCGTACGGGTTAGGATTATGGGACGTGTGAGGGTCAGGCTTCGGGGAAGTGTTAGGGTTAGGATTCGGGCTAGGGTTAGGGTGAGGGGACGGGGACGGTTTAGGGTCCATGGGAGGGTACGACAACGCTTTAAGGGGAGCGTACACGTGAGGGCGCGGGTTAGTGTTAGCGTACGGGTTAGGATTAGGGGACGGGTGAGGGTCAGGCTTCGGGGAAGGGTTAGGGTTAGGGTTCGGGCTAGGGTTAGGGTTAGGGTTAGGGGACGGGGACGGTTTGGGGTCCAGGGGAGGGTACGACAACGCTTTAGGGGGAGCGTACGTGTGAGAGCGCGGGTTAGTGTTAGCGTACGAGTGAGGATTACGGGACGGGTGAGGGTCAGGCTTCGGGGAAGTGTTAGGGTTAGGGTTCGGGCTAGGGTTAGGGTTAGGGGACGGGGACGGTTTAGGGTCCAGGGGAGGGTACGACAACGCTTTATGGGGAGCGTACGTGTGAGGGCGCGGGTTAGTGTTAGCGTACGGGTTAGGATTAGGGGACGGGTGAGGGTCAGGCTTCGGGGAAGTGTTAGCGTTAGGATTCGGGCTAGGGTTAGGGTTAGGGGACGGGGACGGTTTAGGGTCCATGTGAGGGTACGACAACGATTTAGGGGGAGCGTACGCGTGAGGGCGCGGGTTAGTGTTAGCGTACGGCTTAGGATTAGGGTACGGGTGAGGGTCAGGCTTCGGGGAAGGGTTAGGGTTAGGGTTCGGGCTAGGGTTAGGGTTAGGGGACGGGGACGGTTTAGGGTCCAGGGGAGGGTACGACAACGCTTTAGGGGGAGCGTACGTGTGAGGGCGCGGGTTAGTGTTAGCGTACGGGTGAGGATTAGGGGATTGGTGAGTGTCAGGCTTCGGGGAAGGGTTAGGGTTAGGGTTCGGGCTAGGGTTAGGGTTGGGGACGGGGACGGTTTAGGGTCCAGGGGAGGGTACGACAACGCTTTAGGGGGAGCGTACGTGTGAGGGCGCGGGTTAGTGTTAGCGTACGGATTAGGATTAGGAGACGGGTGAGGGTCAGGCTTCGGGGAAGTGTTAGGGTTAGGGTTCGGGCTAGGGTTACGGTTGGGTACGGGGACGGTTTAGGGTCCAGGGGAGGGTACGACAACGCTTTAGGGGGAGCGTACGTGTGAGGGCGCGGGTTAGTGTTAGCGTACGGGTTAGGATTAGGGGACCGGTGAGGGTCAGGCTTCGAGGAAGGGTTAGGATTAGGGTTCGGGTTAGGGTTAGGGTTAGGGGACGGGGACGGTTTAGGGTCCAGGGGAGTGTACGACAATGCTTTAGGGGGAGCGTACGTGTGAGGGCACGGGTTAGTGTTAGCGTACGTTTTAGGATTAGGGGACGGGTGAGGGTCAGGCTTCGGGGAAGGGTTAGGGTTAGGATTTGGGCTAGGGTTAGGGTTAGGGGACGGGGACAGTTTAGGGTCCAGGGGAGGGTACGACAACGCTTTAGGGGGAGCGTACGCGTGAGGGTGCGGGTTAGTGTTAGCGTACGGCTTAGGATTAGGGGACGGGTGAGGGTCAGGCTTCGGGGAAGGGTTAGGGTTAGGGTTCGGGCTAGGGTTAGGGTTAGGGGACGGGGACGGTTTAGGGTCCAGGGGAGGGTACGACAACGCTTTAGGGGGAGCGTACGTGTGAGGCCGCGGGTTAGTGTTACCGTACGGGTTAGGATTAGAGGACCGGTGAGGATCAGGCTTCGGGGAAGGGTTAGGTTAGGGTTCGGGCTAGGGTTAGGGTTAGGGGACGGGGACGGGTTAGGGACCATGGGAGGGTACGACAACGCTTTAGGGGGAGCGTACGCGTGAGGGCGCGGGTTAGTGTTAGTGTACGGGTTAGGATTAGGTGACGGGTGAGGGTCAGGCTTCGGGGAAGGGTTAGGGTTAGGTTTTGGGCTAGGGTTAGGGTTAGGGGACGGGGACGGTTTAGGGTCCAGTGGAGGGTACGACAACGCTTTATGGGGAGCGTATGTGTGAGGGCGCGGGTTAGTGTTAGCGTACGGGTTAGGATTAGGGGACGGGTGAGGGTCAGGCTTCGGGGAAGTGTTAGGGTTAGGATTCGGGCTAGGGTTAGGGTTAGGGGACGGGGACGGTTTAGGGTCCATGGGAGGGTACGACAACGCTTTAGGGGGAGCGTACGCGTGAGGGCGCGGGTTAGTGTTAGCGTACGGCTTAGGAATAGGGGACGGGTGAGGGTCAGGCTTCGGGGAAGTGTTAGGGTTAGGGTTCGGGCTAGGGTTAGGGTTAGGGGACGGGGACGGTTTAGGGTCCAGGGGAGTGTACGACAACGCTTTAGGGGGAGCGTACGTGTGAGGGCGCGGGTTAGTGTTAGCGTACGTGTTAGGATTAGGGGACGGGTGAGGGTCAGGCTTCGGGGAAGGGTTAGGGTTAGGATTTGGGCTAGGGTTAGGGTTAGGGGACGGGGACGGTTTAGGGTCCAGGGGAGGGTACGACAACGCTTTAGGGGGAGCGTACGTGTGAGGGCGCGGGTTAGTGTTACCGTACGGGTTAGGATTAGAGGACCGGTGAGGAGCAGGCTTCGGGGAAGGGTTAGGTTAGGGTTCGGGCTAGGGTTAGGGTTAGGGGACGGGGACGGTTTAGCGTCCAGGGGAGGGTACGACAATGCTTTTAGGGGAGCGTACGCGTGAGGGCGCGGGTTAGTGTTAGCGTACGGGTTAGGATTAGGGGACGGGTGAGGGTCAGGCTTCGGGGAAGTGTTAGGGTTAGGATTCGGGCTAGGGTTAGGGTTAGGGGACGGGGACGGTTTAGGGTCCAGGGGAGGGTACGACAACGCTTTAGGGGGAGCGTAAGTGTGAGGGCGCGGGTTAGTGTTAGCGTACGGGTGAGGATTAGGGGACGGGTGAGGGTCAGGCTTCAGGGAAGGGTTAGGGTTAGGGTTCGGGCTAGGGTTAGGGTTAGGGAACGGGGACGGTTTAGGGTCCAGGGGAGGGTACGACAACGCTTTAGGGGGAGCGTACGTGTGAGGGCGCGGGTTAGTGTTAGCGTACGGGTTAGGATTAGGAGAGGGGTGAGGGTCAGGCTTCGGAGAAGAGATAGGGTTAGGGTTCGGGCTAGGGTTACGGTTGGGTACGGGGACGGTTTAGGGTCCAGGGGAGGGTACGACAATGCATTAGGGGGAGCATACGTGTGAGGGCGCGGGTTCGTGTTAGCGTACGGGTTAGGATTAGGGGACGGGTGAGGGTCAGGCTTCGGGGAAGGGTTAGGGTTAGGGTTCGGGCTAGGGTTAGGGTTAGGTGACTGGGACGGTTTAGGGTTCAGAGGAGGGTACGACAACGCTTTAGGGGGAGCGTACGTGTGAGGGCGCGGGTTAGTGTTAGCGTACGGGTTAGGATTAGGGGACGGGTGAGTGTCAGGCTTCGGGGAAGGGTTAGGGTTAGGGTTCGGGCTAGGGTTAGGTTTAGGGGACGGGGACGGTTTAGGGTCCAGGGGAGGGTACGACAACGCTTTAGGGGGAGCGTACATGTGAGGGCCCGGGTTAGTGTTAGCGTACGAGTTAGGATTAGGTGACGGGTGAGGGTCAGGCTTCGGGGCAGGGTTAGGGTTAGGGTTCGGGCTAGGGTTAGGGTTAGGGGAGGGGGATGGTTTAGGGTTCAGGGGAGGGTACGACAACGCTTTAGGGGGAGTGTACGTGTGAGGGCGCGGGTTAGTGTTAGCGTACGGGTTAGCATTAGGGGACGGGTGAGGGTCAGGCTTCGGGGAATGGTTAGGGTTAGGGTTCGGGCTAGGGTTAGTGTTAGGGGACGGGGATGGTTTGGGGTCCAGGGGAGGGTACGACAACGCTTTAGGGGGAGCGTACGTGTGAGGGCGCGGGTTAGTGTTAGCGTACGAGTGAGGATTAGGGGACGGGTGAGGGTCAGGCTTCGTGGAAGGGTTAGGGTTAGGGTTCGGGCTAGGGTTAGGGTTAGGGGACGGGGAGGGTTTAGGGTCCAGGGGAGGGTAGGACAACGCTTTAGGGGGAGCGTACGTGTGAGGGCGCGGGTTAGTGTTAGCGTACGGGTGAGGATTAGGGGACGGGTGAGGGTCAGGCTTCGGGGAAGTGTTAGGGTTAGGATTCGGGCTAGGGTTAGGGTTAGGGGACGGGGACGGTTTAGGGTCCATGGGAGGGTACGACAACGATTTAGGGGGAGCGAACGCGTGAGGGCGCGGGTTAGTGTTAGCGTACGGCTTAGGATTAGGGGACGGGTGAGGGTCAGGCTTCGGGGAAGGGTTAGGGTTAGGGTTCGGGCTAGGGTTAGGGTTAGGGGACGGGGACGGTTTAGGGTCCAGGGGTGGGTACGACAACGCTTTAGGGGGAGCGTACGTGTGAGGGCGCGGGTTAGTGTTAGCGTACGGGTGAGGATTAGGGGATTGGTGAGTGTCAGGCTTCGGGGAAGGGTTAGGGTTAGGGTTCGGGCTAGGGTTAGGGTTGGGGACGGGGACGGTTTAGGGTCCAGGGGAGGGTACGACAACGCTTTAGGGGGAGCGTACGTGTGAGGGCGCGGGTTAGTTTTAGCGTACGGATTAGGATTAGGAGACGGGTGAGGGTCAGGCTTCGGGGAAGGGTTAGGGTTAGGGTTCGGGCTAGGGTTACGGTTGGGTACGGGGACGGTTTAGGGTCCAGGGGAGGGTACGACAACGCTTTAGGGGGAGCGTACGTGTGAGGGCGCGGGTTAGTGTTAGCGTACGGGTTAGGATTAGGGGACCGGTGAGGGTCAGGCTTCGAGGAAGGGTTAGGATTAGGGTTCGGGCTAGGGTTAGGGTTAGGGGACGGGGACGGTTTAGGGTCCAGGGGAGTGTACGACAACGCTTTAGGGGGAGCGTACGTGTGAGGGCACGGGTTAGTGTTAGCGTACGTGTTAGGATTAGGGGACGGGTGAGGGTCAGGCTTCGGGGAAGGGTTAGGGTTAGGATTTGGGCTAGGGTTAGGGTTAGGGGACGGGGACAGTTTAGGGTCCAGGGGAGGGTACGACAACGCTTTAGGGGGAGCGTACGCGTGAGGGTGCGGGTTAGTGTTAGCGTACGGCTTAGGATTAGGGGACGGGTGAGGGTCAGGCTTCGGGGAAGTGTTAGGGTTAGGGTTCGGGCTAGGGTTAGGGTTAGGGGACGGGGACGGTTTAGGGTCCAGGGGAGGGTACGACAACGCTTTAGGGGGAGCGTACGTGTGAGGGCGCGGGTTAATGTTACCGTACGGGTTAGGATTAGAGGACCGGTGAGGATCAGGCTTCGGGGAAGGGTTAGGTTAGGGTTCGGGCTAGGGTTAGGGTTAGGGGACGGGGACGGGTTAGGGACCATGGGAGGGTACGACAACGCTTTAGGGGGAGCGTACGCGTGAGGGCGCGGGTTAGTGTTAGCGTACGGGTTAGGATTAGGTGACGGGTGAGGGTCAGGCTTCGGGGAAGGGTTAGGGTTAGGGTTCGGGCTAGGGTTAGGTTTAGGGGACGGGGACGGTTTAGGGTCCAGGGGAGGGTACGACAACGCTTTAGGGGGAGCGTACGTGTGAGGGCGCGGGTTAGTGTTAGCGTACGGGTTAGGATTAGGGGACGGGTGAGGGTCAGGCTTCGGGGAAGGGTTAGGGTTAGGGTTCAGACTAGGGTTAGGGTTAGGGGACGGGAACGGTTTAGGGTCCAGGGGAGGGTACGACAACGCTTTAGGGGGAGCGTACGTGTGAGGGCGCGGGTTAGTGTTAGCGTACGGGTTAGGATTAGGGGACGGGTGAGGGTCAGGCTTCGGGGAATGGTTAGGATTAGGGTTCGGGCTAGGGGTAGGGTTAGGGGACGGGGACGATTTGGGGTCCAGGGGAGGGTATGACAACGCTTTAGGGGCAGCGTACATGTGAGGGCGTGGGTAGGTGTTAGCGTACAGTTTAGTATTAGGGGACGGGTGAGGGTCAGGCTTCGGGGAAGGGTTAGGGTTAGGGTTCGGGCTAGGGTTAGGGTTAGGGAACGGGGACGGTTTAGGGTCCAGGGGAGGGTACGACAACGCTTTAGGGGGAGCGTACGTGTGAGGGCGCGGGTTAGTGTTAGCGTACGGGTTAGGATTAGTGGACGGGTGAGGGTCAGGCTTCGGGAAGGGTTAGGTTTAGGGTTCGGGGTAGGGTTAGGGTTGGGGACGGGGACGGTTTGGGGTCCAGGGGAGGGTACGACAACGCTTTAGGGGGAGCGTACGTGTGAGGGCGCGGGTTAGTGTTAGCGTACGGGTGAGGATTAGGGGACGGGTGAGGGTCAGGCTTCGGGGAAGGGTTAGGCTTAGGGTTCGGGCTAGGGTTACGGTTGGGTACGGGGACGGTTTCGGGTCCAGGGGAGGGTACGACAACGCTTTAAGGGGAGCGTACGTGTGAGAGCGCGGGTTAGTGTTAGCGTACGGGTTAGGAATAGGGGACGGGTGAGGGTCAGGCTTCGGGGAAGGGTTAGGGTTAGGGTTCGGGCTAGGGTTAGGGTTAGGGGACGGGGACGGTTTAGGGTCCAGGGGAGGGTACGACAACGTTTTAGGGGGAGCGTACGCGTGAGGGCGCGGGATAGTGTTAGCGTACGTGTTACGATTAGGGGACGGGTGAGGGTCAGGCTTCGGGGAAGGGTTAGGGTTAGGATTTGGGCTAGGGTTAGGGTTAGGGGACGGGGACGGTTTAGGGTCCAGGGGAGGGTACGACAACGCTTTAGGGGGAGCGTACGTGTGAGGGCGCGGGTTAGTGTTAGCGTACGGGTTAGGATTAGGGGACCGGTGAGGGTCAGGCTTCGGGGAAGGGTTAGGGTTAGGGTTCGGGCTAGGGTTAGGGTTAGGGGACGGGGACGGTTTAGGGTCCAGGGGAGGGTACGACAACGCTTTAGGGGGAGTGTACGTGTGAGGGCGGGGGTTAGTGTTAGCGTACGGGTGAGGATTAGGGGACGGGTGAGGGTCAGGCTTCGGGGAAGGGTTAGGGTTAGGGTTCAGGCTAGGGTTAGGGTTAGGGAACGGGGACGGTTTAGGGTCCAGGGGAGGGTACGACAACGCTTTAGGGGGAGCGTACGTGTGAGGGCGCGGGTTAGTGTTAGCGTACGTGTTAGGATTAGGGGACGGGTGAGGGTCAGGCTTCGGGGAAGGGTTAGGGTTAGGTGACGGGGACGGTTTAGGGTCCAGGGGAGGGTAAGACAATGCTTTAGGGGGAGCGTACGTGTGAGGGCGTGGGTTAGTGTTAGCGTACGGGTTAGGATTAGGGGACGGGTGAGGGTCAGGCTTCGGAGAATGGTTAGGGTTAGGGTTCGGGCTACGGTTAGTGTTAGGGGACGGGGACGGTTTAGGGTCCAGGGGAGGGTACGACAACGCTTTAGGGGGAGCGTACGTGTGAGGGCGCGGGTTAGTGTTAGCGTACGGGTGAGGATTAGGGGATTGGTGAGTGTCAGGCTTTGGGGAAGGGTTAGGGTTAGGGTTCGGGCTAGGGTTAGGGTTGGGGACGGGGACGGTTTAGGGTCAAGGGGAGGGTACGACAACGCTTTAGGGGGAGCGTACGTGTGAGGGCGCGGGTTAGTGTTAGCGTACGTGTTAGGAATAGGGGACGGGTGAGGGTCAGGCTTCGGGGAAGGGTTAGGGTTAGGTGACGGGGACGGTTTAGGGTCCAGGGGAGGGTAAGACAACGCTTTAGGGGGAGCGTACGTGTGAGGGCGTGGGTTAGTGTTAGCGTACGGGTTAGGATTAGGGGACGCGTGAGGGTCAGGCTTCGGGGAATGATTAGGGTTAGGGTTCGGGCTACGGTTAGTGTTAGGGGACGGGGACGGTTTAGGGTCCAGGGGAGGGTACGACAACGCTTTAGGGGGAGCGTACGTGTGAGGGCGCGGGTTAGTGTTAGCGTACGGGTGAGGATTAGGGGACGGGTGAGGGTCAGGCTTCGGGGAAGGGTTAGGGTTAGGGTTCGGGCTAGGGTTAGGGTTGGGGACGGGGACGGTTTAGGGTCCAGGGGAGGGTACGACAACGCTTTAGGGGGAGCGTACGTGTGAGGGCGCGGGTTAGTGTTAGCGTACGGGTGAGGATTAGGGGACGGGTGAGGGTCAGGCTTCGGGGAAGGGTTAGGTTTAGGGTTCGGGCTAGGGTTAGGGTTAGGGGACGGGGACGGTTTAGGGTCCAGGGGAGGGTACGACAACGCTTTAGGGGGAGCGTACGCGTGAGGGCGCGGGTTATTGTTAGCGTACGGGTTAGGATTAGGGGACGGGTGAGGGTCAGGCTTCGGGGAAGGGTTAGGGTTAAGGTTCGGGCTAGGGTTAGTGTTAGGGGCCGGGGACAGTTTAGGGTCCAGGGGAGGGTACGACAACGCTTTAGGGGGAGCGTACGTGTGAGGGCGCGGGTTAGTGTTAGCGTACGGGTGAGGATTAGGGGACGGGTTAGGGTCAGGCTTCGGGGAATCGTTAGGGTTAGGGTTCGGGCTAGAGTTAGGGGACGGGGACGGGGACGGTTTGGGGTCCAGGGGAGGGTACGACAACGCTTTAGGGGGAGCGTACATGTGAGGGCGCGGGTTAGTTTTATCGTACGGGTTAGGAGTAGGGGACGGGTGAGGGTCAGGCTTCGGGGAAGGGTTAGGGTTAGGGTTCGGGCTAGGGTTAGGGTTAGGGGATGGGGACGGTTTAGGGTCCAGGGGAGGGTACGACAACGCTTTAGGGGGAGCGTACGTGTGAGGGCGTGGGTTAGTGTTAGCGTACGTGTTAGGATTAGGGGACTGGTGAGGGTCAGGCTTCGGGGAAGGGTTAGGGTTAGGGTTCAGGCTAGGGTTAGGGTTAGGGAACGGGGACGGTTTAGGGTCCAGGGGAGGGTACGACAACGCTTTAGGGGGAGCGTACGTGTGAGGGCGCGGGTTAGTGTTAGCGTACGGGTTAGGATTAGGGGACGGGTGAGCGTCAGGCTTCGGGGAAGGTTTAGGGTTAGGGTTCGGGCTAGGGTTAGGGTTAGGGGACGGGGACGGTTTAGGGTCCAGGGGAGGGTACGACAATGCTTTAGGGGGAGCGTACGCGTGACGGCGCGGGTTAGTGTTAGCGTACGGGTTAGGATTAGGGGACGGGTGAGGGTCAGGCTTCGGGGTAGGGTTAGGGTTAGGTTTCGGGCTAGGGTTAGGGTTAGGGGACGGGGACGTTTTAGGGTCCATGGGAGGGTACGACAACGCTTTAGGGGGAGCGTACGTGTGAGGGCGTGGGTTACTGTTAGCGTACGGTTAGGATTAGGGGACTGGTGAGGGTCAGGCTTCGGGGAAGCGTTAGGGTTAGGGTTCGGGCTAGGGTTTGGGTTAGGGGACGGGGACGGTTTAGGGTCCAGGGGAGGGTACGACAACGCTTTAGGGGGAGCGTACGTGTGAGGACGGGGGTTAGTGTTAGCGTACGTGTTAGGAATAGGGGACGGGTGAGGGTCAGGCTTCGGGGAAGGGTTAGGGTTAGGTGACGGGGACGGTTTAGGGTCCAGGGGAGGGTAAGACAACGCTTTAGGGGGAGCGTACCTGTGAGGGCGTGGGTTAGTGTTAGCGTACGGGTTAGGATTAGGGGACGGGTGAGGGTCAGGCTTCGGGGAATGATTAGGGTTAGGGTTCGGGCTACGGTTAGTGTTAGGGGACGGGGACGGTTTAGGGTCCGGGGGAGGGTACGACAACGCTTTAGGGGGAGCGTACGTGTGAGGGCGCGGGTTAGTGTTAGCGTACGGGTGAGGATTAGGGGATTGGTGAGTGTCAGGCTTCGGGGAAGGGTTAGGGTTAGGGTTCAGGCTAGGGTTAGGGTTAGGGAACGGGGACGGATTAGGGTCCAGGGGAGGGTACGACAACGCTTTAGGGGGAGCGTACGTGTGAGGGCGCGGGTTAGTGTTAGCGTACGGGTTAGGATTAGGGGACGGGTGAGGGTCAGGCTTCGGGGAAGGGTTAGGGTTAGGGTTCGGGCTAGGGTTAGGGTTAGGGAACGGGGACGGTTTAGGGTCCAGGGGAGGGTACGACAACGCTTTAGGGGGAGCGTACGTGTGAGGGCGCGGGTTAGTGTTAGCGTACGGGTTAGGATTAGGGGACGGGTGAGGGTCAGGCTTCGGGGAAGGGTTAGGGTTAGGGTTCGGGCTAGGGTTAGGGGATGGGGACGGGGACGGTTTGGGGTCCAGGGGAGGGTACGACAACGCTTTAGGGGGAGCGTACATGTGAGGGCGCGGGTTAGTTTTATCGTACGGGTTAGGAGTAGGGGACGGGTGAGGGTCGGGCTTCGGGGAAGGGTTAGGGTTAGGGTTCGGGCTAGGGTTAGGGTTAGGGGACGGGGACGGTTTAGGGTCCAGGGGAGGGTACGACAACGCTTTAGGGGGAGCGTACGTGTGAGGGCGGGGGTTAGTGTTAGCGTACGGGTGAGGATTATGGGACGGGTGAGGGTCAGGCTTCGGGGAAGGGTTAGGGTTAGGGTTCAGGCTAGGGTTAGGGTTAGGGAACGGGGACGGTTTAGGGTCCAGGGGAGGGAACGACAACGCTTTAGAGGGAGCGTACGTGTGAGGACGCAGGTTAGTGTTAGGTAACAGGTTAGGATTAGGGGACGGGTGAGGGTCAGGCTTCGGGGAAGGTTTAGGGTTAGGGTTCGGGCTAGGGTTAGGGTTAGGGGACGGGGACGGTTTAGGGTCCAGGGGAGGGTACGACAACGCTTTAGGGGGAGCGTACGTGTGAGGGCGCGGGTTAGTGTTAGCGTACGTGTTAGGATTAGGGGACGGGTGAGGGTCAGGCTTCGGGGAAGGGTTAGGGTTAGGTGACGGGGACGGTTTAGGGTCCAGGGGAGGGTAAGACAACGCTTTAGGGGGAGCGTACGTGTGAGGGCGTGGGTTAGTGTTAGCGTACGGGTTAGGATTAGGGGACGGGTGAGGGTCAGGCTTCGGGGAATGGTTAGGGTTAGGGTTCGGGCTACGGTTAGTGTTAGGGGACGGGGACGGTTTAGGGTCCAGGGGAGGGTACGACAACGCTTTAGGGGGAGCGTACGTGTGAGGGCGCTGGTTAGTGTTAGCGTACGGGTGAAGATTAGGGGATTGGTGAGTGTCAGGCTTCGGGGAAGGGTTAGGGTTAGGGTTCGGGCTAGGGTTAGGGTTGGGGACGGGGATGGTTTAGGGTCCAGGGGAGGGTACGACAACGCTTTAGGGGGAGTGTACGTGTGAGGGCGCGGGTTAGTGTTAGCGTACGGGTGAGGATTAGGGGACGGGTGAGGGTCAGCCTTCGGGGAAGTGTTAGGGTTAAGGTTCGGGCTAGGGTTAGGGTTAGGGGACGGGGACAGTTTAGGGTCCAGGGGAGGGTACGACAACGCTTTAGGGGGAGCGTACGTGTGAGGGCGCGGGTTAGTGTTAGCGTACGGCTTAGGATTAAGGGACGGGTGAGGGTGAGGCTTCGGGGAAGGGTTAGGGTTAGGGTTCGGGCTAGGGTTAGGGTTAGGGGACGGGGACGGTTTAGGGTCCAGGGGAGGGTACGACAACGCTTTAAGGGGAGCGTACGCGTGAGGGCGCGGGTTAGTGTTAGCGTTCGGGTTAGGATTAGGGGACGGGTGAGGGTCAGGCTTCGGGGAAGGGTTAGGGTTAGGGTTCGGGCTAGGGTTAGGGTTAGGGGACGGGGACAGTTTAGGGTCCAGGGGAGGGTACGACAACGCTTTAGGGGGAGCGTACGTGTGAGGGCGCGGGTTAGTGTTAGCGTTCGGGTTAGGATTAGGGGACGGGTGAGGGTCAGGCTTCGGGGAAGGGTTAGGGTTAGGGTTCGGGCTAGGGTTAGGGTTAGGGAACGGGGATGGTTTAGGGTCCAGGGGAGGGTACGACAACGCTTTAGGGGGAGCGTACGTGTGAGGGCACGGGTTAGTGTTAGCGTACGGCTTAGGATTAGGGGACGGGTGAGGGTCAGGCTTCGGGGAAGTGTTAGGGTTAGGGTTCGGGCTAGGGTTAGGGTTAGGGGACGGGGACGGTTTAGGGTCCAGGGGAGGGTACGACAACGCTTTAGGGGGAGCGTACGTGTGAGTTCGCGGGTTAGTGTTAGCGTACGTGTTACGATTAGGGGACGGGTGAGGGTCAGGCTTCGCGGAAGTGTTAGGGTTAGGATTTGGGCTAGGGTTAGGGTTAGGGGACGGGGACGGTTTAGGGTACAGGGAAGGGTACGACAACGCTTTAGGGGGAGCGTACACGTGAGGGCGCGGGTTAGTGTTAGCGTACGGGTTAGGATTAGAGGACGGGTGAGGGTCAGGCTTCGGGGAAGGGTTAGGGTTAAGGTTCGGGCTAGGGTTAGTGTTAGGGGCCGGGGACAGTTTAGGGTCCAGGGGAGGGTACGACAACGCTTTAGGGGGAGCGTACGTGTGAGGGCGCGGGTTAGTGTTAGTGTACGTGTTAGGATTAGGGGACGGGTGAGGGTCAGGCTTCGGGGAAGGGTTAGGGTTAGGGTTCGGGCTAGGGTTAGGGTTAGGGAACGGGGACGGTTTAGGGTCCAGGGGAGGGTACGACAACGCTTTAGGGGGAGCGTACGCGTGAGGGCGCGGGTTAGTGTTAGCGTACGGGTTAGGATTAGGGGACGGGTGAGGGTCAGGCTTCGGGGTAGAGTTAGGGTTAGGGTTCGGGCTAGGGTTAGGGTTAGGGAACGGGGACGGTTTAGGGTCCAGGGGAGGGTACGACAATGCTTTAGGGGGAGCGTACGTGTGAGGGCGCGGGTTAGTGTTAGCGTACGGGTTAGGATTAGGGGACGGGTGAGGGTCAGGCTTCGGGGAATGATTAGGGTTAGGGTTCGGGCTACGGTTAGTGTTAGGGGACGGGGACGGTTTAGGGTCCGGGGGAGGGTACGACAACGCTTTAGGGGGAGCGTACGTGTGAGGGCGCGGGTTAGTGTTAGCGTACGGGTGAGGATTAGGGGATTGGTGAGTGTCAGGCTTCGGGGAAGGGTTAGGGTTAGGGTTCAGGCTAGGGTTAGGGTTAGGGAACGGGGACGGTTTAGGGTCCAGGGGAGGGTACGACAACGCTTTAGGGGGAGCGTACGTGTGAGGGCGCGGGTTAGTGTTAGCGTACGGGTTAGGATTAGGGGACGGGTGAGGGTCAGGCTTCGGGGAAGGGTTAGGGTTAGGGTTCGGGCTAGGGTTAGGGTTAGGGAACGGGGACGGTTTAGGGTCCAGGGGAGGGTACGACAACGCTTTAGGGGGAGCGTACGTGTGAGGGCGCGGGTTAGTGTTAGCGTACGGGTTAGGATTAGGGGACGGGTGAGGGTCAGGCTTCGGGGAAGGGTTAGGGTTAGGGTTCGGGCTAGGGTTAGGGGATGGGGACGGGGACGGTTTGGGGTCCAGGGGAGGGTACGACAACGCTTTAGGGGGAGCGTACATGTGAGGGCGCGGGTTAGTTTTATCGTACGGGTTAGGAGTAGGGGACGGGTGAGGGTCGGGCTTCGGGGAAGGGTTAGGGTTAGGGTTCGGGCTAGGGTTAGGGTTAGGGGACGGGGACGGTTTAGGGTCCAGGGGAGGGTACGACAACGCTTTAGGGGGAGCGTACGTGTGAGGGCGGGGGTTAGTGTTAGCGTACGGGTGAGGATTATGGGACGGGTGAGGGTCAGGCTTCGGGGAAGGGTTAGGGTTAGGGTTCAGGCTAGGGTTAGGGTTAGGGAACGGGGACGGTTTAGGGTCCAGGGGAGGGAACGACAACGCTTTAGAGGGAGCGTACGTGTGAGGACGCAGGTTAGTGTTAGCGTACAGGTTAGGATTAGGGGACGGGTGAGGGTCAGGCTTCGGGGAAGGTTTAGGGTTAGGGTTCGGGCTAGGGTTAGGGTTAGGGGACGGGGACGGTTTAGGGTCCAGGGGAGGGTACGACAACGCTTTAGGGGGAGCGTACGTGTGAGGGCGCGGGTTAGTGTTAGCGTACGTGTTAGGATTAGGGGACGGGTGAGGGTCAGGCTTCGGGGAAGGGTTAGGGTTAGGTGACGGGGACGGTTTAGGGTCCAGGGGAGGGTAAGACAACGCTTTAGGGGGAGCGTACGTGTGAGGGCGTGGGTTAGTGTTAGCGTACGGGTTAGGATTAGGGGACGGGTGAGGGTCAGGCTTCGGGGAATGGTTAGGGTTAGGGTTCGGGCTACGGTTAGTGTTAGGGGACGGGGACGGTTTAGGGTCCAGGGGAGGGTACGACAACGCTTTAGGGGGAGCGTACGTGTGAGGGCGCTGGTTAGTGTTAGCGTACGGGTGAAGATTAGGGGATTGGTGAGTGTCAGGCTTCGGGGAAGGGTTAGGGTTAGGGTTCGGGCTAGGGTTAGGGTTAGGGGACGGGGACAGTTTAGGGTCCAGGGGAGGGTACGACAACGCTTTAGGGGGAGCGTACGTGTGAGGGCGCGGGTTAGTGTTAGCGTACGGCTTAGGATTAAGGGACGGGTGAGGGTGAGGCTTCGGGGAAGGGTTAGGGTTAGGGTTCGGGCTAGGGTTAGGGTTAGGGGACGGGGACGGTTTAGGGTCCAGGGGAGGGTACGACAACGCTTTAAGGGGAGCGTACGCGTGAGGGCGCGGGTTAGTGTTAGCGTTCGGGTTAGGATTAGGGGACGGGTGAGGGTCAGGCTTCGGGGAAGGGTTAGGGTTAGGGTTCGGGCTAGGGTTAGGGTTAGGGAACGGGGATGGTTTAGGGTCCAGGGGAGGGTACGACAACGCTTTAGGGGGAGCGTACGTGTGAGGGCACGGGTTAGTGTTAGCGTACGGCTTAGGATTAGGGGACGGGTGAGGGTCAGGCTTCGGGGAAGTGTTAGGGTTAGGGTTCGGGCTAGGGTTAGGGTTAGGGGACGGGGACGGTTTAGGGTCCAGGGGAGGGTACGACAACGCTTTAGGGGGAGCGTACGTGTGAGTTCGCGGGTTAGTGTTAGCGTACGTGTTACGATTAGGGGACGGGTGAGGGTCAGGCTTCGCGGAAGTGTTAGGGTTAGGATTTGGGCTAGGGTTAGGGTTAGGGGACGGGGACGGTTTAGGGTACAGGGAAGGGTACGACAACGCTTTAGGGGGAGCGTACACGTGAGGGCGCGGGTTAGTGTTAGCGTACGGGTTAGGATTAGAGGACGGGTGAGGGTCAGGCTTCGGGGAAGGGTTAGGGTTAAGGTTCGGGCTAGGGTTAGTGTTAGGGGCCGGGGACAGTTTAGGGTCCAGGGGAGGGTACGACAACGCTTTAGGGGGAGCGTACGTGTGAGGGCGCGGGTTAGTGTTAGTGTACGTGTTAGGATTAGGGGACGGGTGAGGGTCAGGCTTCGGGGAAGGGTTAGGGTTAGGGTTCGGGCTAGGGTTAGGGTTAGGGAACGGGGACGGTTTAGGGTCCAGGGGAGGGTACGACAACGCTTTAGGGGGAGCGTACGCGTGAGGGCGCGGGTTAGTGTTAGCGTACGGGTTAGGATTAGGGGACGGGTGAGGGTCAGGCTTCGGGGTAGAGTTAGGGTTAGGGTTCGGGCTAGGGTTAGGGTTAGGGAACGGGGACGGTTTAGGGTCCAGGGGAGGGTACGACAATGCTTTAGGGGGAGCGTACGTGTGAGGGCGCGGGTTAGTGTTAGCGTACGGGTTAGGATTAGGGGACGGGTGAGGGTCAGGCTTCGGGGAAGGTTTAGGGTTAGGGTTCGGGCTAGGGTTAGGGTTAGGGGACGGGGACGGTTTAGGGTCCAGGGGAGGGTACGACAACGCTTTAGGGGGAGCGTACGTATGAGGGCGCGGGTTAGTGTTAGCGTACGTGTTAGGATTAGGGGACGGGTGAGGGTCAGGCTTCGGGGAAGGGTTAGGGTTAGGTGACGGGGACGGTTTAGGGTCCAGGGGAGGATAAGACAACGCTTTAGGGGGAGCGTACGTGTGAGGGCGTGGGTTAGTGTTAGCGTACGGGTTAGGATTAGGGGACGGGTGAGGGTCAGGCTTCGGGGAATGGTTAGGGTTAGGGTTCGGGCTACGGTTAGTGTTAGGGGACGGGGACGGTTTAGGGTCCAGGGGAGGGTACGACAACGCTTTAGGGGGAGCGTACGTGTGAGGGCGCGGGTTAGTGTTAGCGTACGGGTGAGGATTAGGGGATTGGTGAGTGTCAGGCTTCGGGGAAGTGTTAGGGTTAGGGTTCGGGCTAGGGTTAGGGTTGGGGACGGGGACGGTTTAGGTTCCAGGGGAGGGTACGACAACGCTTTAGGGGGAGCGTACGTGTGAGGGCGCGGGTTAGTGTTAGCGTACGGGTGAGGATTAGGGGACGGGTGAGGGTCAGCCTTCGGGGAAGCGTTAGGGTTAAGGTTCGGGCTAGGGTTAGGGTTAGGGGACGGGGACGGTTTAGGGTCCAGGGGAGGGTACGACAACACTTTAGGGGGAGCATACGTGTGAGGGCGCGGGTTAGTGTTAGCGTACGGCTTAGGATTAAGGGACGGGTGAGGGTGAGGCTTCGGGGAAGGGTTAGGGTTCGGGCTAGGGTTAGGGTTAGGGGACGGGGACGGTTTAGGGTCCAGGGGAGGGTACGACAACGCTTTAGGGGGAGCGTACGAGTGAGGGCGCGGGTTAGTGTTAGCGTACGGGTTAGGATTAGGGGACGGGTGAGGGTCAGGCTTCGGGGAAGGGTTAGGTTTAGGGTTCGGGCTAGGGTTAGGGTTAGGGGACGGGGACAGTTTAGGGTCCAGGGGAGGGTACGACAACGCTTTAGGGGGAGCGTACGTGTGAGGGCGCGGGTTAGTGTTAGCGTACGGGTTAGGATTAGGGGACGGGTGAGGGTCAGGCTTCGGGGAAGGGTTAGGGTTAGGGTTCGGGCTAGGGTAAGGTTTAGTGGACGGGGACGGTTTAGGGTCCAGGGGAGCGTACCACAACGCTTTAGGGGGAGCGTACGCGTGAGGGCGCTGGTTAGTGTTAGCGTACGGGTTAGGATTAGGGGACGGGTGACGGCAAGGCTTCGGGGAAGGGTTAGGGTTAGGGTTCGGGCTAGGGTTAGTGTTAGGGTTAGAGTACGGTTTAGGGTCCAGGTGACTGTACGACAATGGTTCAGGGGGAGCGTACGTGTGAGGGCACGGGTTAGTGTTAGCGTACGGCTTATGAATAGGGGACGGGTGAGTGGAAGGCTTCCTGGAAGGGTTAGGGTTAGGGTTTGGGCTAGGGTTAGGGTTAGGGGTCGGGGATGGTTTAGGGTCCAGGTGAGGGTACGACAACGGTTTAGGGGGAGAGTACGTGTGAGGGCATGGGTAAATGTTAGCGTACGGCTTAGGATTAGGGGACGGGTGAGGGGAAGGCTTCAGGGAAGGTTTAGGATTAGGGTTCGGGCTAGGGTTAGGGGATGGGGACGGGGACAGATTAGGGTCCAGGTGAGGGTACGACAATTGTTTACGGGGAGCGTATGTGTGAGGGCACAGGTTAGTGTTAGCGTACGGGTGAGGATTAGGGGACGGGTGATGGGAAGCCTTCTGGGAAGGGTTAGAGTTAGGGTTCGGGCTAGGGTTAGGGTTAGGGGACGGGGACGGTTTAGGGTCCAGGGGAGGGTACGACAACAGTTTAACAGGAGTGTACCTATGAGGGCACGGGTTACTGTTAGTGTACGGGTTAGGATTAGGGGATGGGTGAGGGGAAGGGTTCAGGGAAGTGTTAGGATTAGGGTTCGGGCTAGGGTTAGGGTTAGGGGACGGGGACGGTTTAGGGTCCAGGTGAGGGTATGACAATGGTTTAGGGGGAACGTACGTGTGAGGGCACGGGTTAGTGTTAGCGTACGGCTTATGAATAGGGGACGGGTGAGGGGAAGGCTTCAGGGAAGGGTTAGGGTGAGGTTTCGGGTTAGGGTTAGCGTTAGGGGACGGGGACGGTTTAGGGTCCAGGTGAGGGTACGACAACGGTTTAGGGGGAGCGTACATGTGAGGGCACGTTTTAGTGTTAGCGTACGGGTTAGGATTAAGGGACGGGTGAGGGGAAGTCTTCGGGGAAGTTTTAGGTTTAGGGTTTGGGCTAGGGTTAGGGTTAGGGGACGGGGACGGTTTAGGGTCCAGGTGAGTGTACGACAACGGTTTAGGGGTAGCGTACGTGTGAGGGCACGGGTTAGTGTTAGCGTACGGGTTAGGATTAGGGGATGGGTGAGGGGAAGGCTTCGGGGAAGGGTTAGGGTTAGGGTTCGGTCTAGCTTTAGGTGTAGGGGACGGGGACCGTTTAGGGTCCAGGTGAGGGTACGACAACTGTTTAGGGGGAGCGTACGTGTGAGGGCACGGTTTATGTTAGCGTACGGGTTAGGATTAGGGAACGGGTTTGTGGAAGGCTCCTGGGAACGGTTAGGGTTAGGGTTCCGTCTAGGGTTAGGGTTAGGGGATGGGGACGGTTTAGGGTCCAGGTGAGGGTATGACAACGGTTTAGGGGGAGCGTATGTGTGAGGGCATGGGTTAGTGTTAGCGTAAGGGTTAGGATTAGGGGACGGATGAGGGGAAGGTTTCGGGGAAGGCTTAGGGTTAGGGTTCGGGCTAGGGTTAGGGTTAGGGGAAGGGGACGGTTTAGGGTCCAGTTGAGTGTATGACAACGGTTTAGGGGGAGCGTACGTGTGAGAGCACGGGTTAGTGTTAGCATACGTCTTAGGAATAGGGGACGTGTGAGGGGAAGGCTTCGGGGAAGGTTTAGTGTTAGGGTTCGGGCTAGGGTTAGAGTTAGGGGACGGGGACGGTTTAGGGTACAGTTGAGGGTATGACAACGTTTCACGGGGAGCGTACGTGTGAGGGCACGGGTTAATGTTAGCGTACGGGTTAGGATTATGGGACGGGTGAGTGGAAGGATTCGGGGAAGGTTTATGTTTAGGGTTCGGGCTAGGGTTAGGGTTAGGGTACGGGGACGGTTTAGGGTCCAGGTGAGGGTACGACAATGGTCCACGGGGAGCATACGTGTGAGGGCACTGTTTATTTTTAGCGTATGGGTTAGGATTAGGTGACGGGTGAGGGGAAGGCTCCGGGGAAGTTTTAGGGTTAGGGTTCGGGCTAGGGTTAGGTTTAGGGTTTGAGTACGGTTTAGGGTCCAGGTGCGGGTACAAAAACGGTTTAGGGTGAGCGTACGTGTGAGGGCATGGGTTACTGTTAGCGTATGGTTTAGGACTTGGGAATGGGTTAGGGTAAGGCTTCGGGGAAGGGTTAGGGTGGATCATACTCTGGGTTCCACATGCATGTTTTAGCTGAAGTAAGAATCCCTTAAACCTGGAGAGTTTAGACCCGTGGAATGGGTACCATGCAATATGACTTCAAAGGGTCTTCATTTGCTCACTGAACCCCTCCAATTCTATCACTGCTGCGTTTATGCCCCTGTACACACGCTTGATTCTCTTTCAGAGACATAGCAATCCATAGTTTTAAGATACTTACTAGTCAGGTATATTCCTAGGCGTTGAATATGGGGTGTTGAGTCCATTTCGTTGAGCAAGCAGTAGCTCTTGTCTATTCCATATTTGGCTTAAGGAACTTTATCTGTGCTCATTTCAATCTCTGGTTTTATGCAGCACCCCAACTCACCTTTCCCTTAAGCAAGCATAAGTTGGTTTTCTAAATTTGAGACCCTGTTCTGTTTTGGAATTCAGTTCCTCTGTAGACAAGTTTACATTCCGTGTATTAGTGATATCTTATGATGTTTCTTTTTCTGTGTGACTTATTTCAGTTAGAATCATCATACCTGAATCCACTCATTATGCTGTTACGGGCCTGATGACATAGATTTCATTGCTGAGTGATATTGCATTGTACATAAGTACCACAACTTCTTTATCCATTTTTCACTTTTGCGATATTGAACTTGTACCGTATATGAGGTTCTTGTAAACAGAGCCGTCCCAAACTTTGGGGTGGCTGTGTCTTTTTGATTTTAATTTCCCTAAACTATAGGACCATAAGTGGAAGTGCCCTAGGCTCTGTTGCTTTGTTTTTTAGATGTTTCAGGAAACACCATACACTTCTCCAGAGTGGCTGTTGGCAATTTACATCCCGCCCATCAGCATAAGAAGGCTCCCAGTTCTCCATGGCCTGTCGTGCCTTTATGGATTTTACACTTTTTTCAGATGGCCCTTTTGACCAGGGGAAAGTGAGACTTCATTGTAGTGCAGATTTCCTTTGCAAGCTTGCTTGGTTGGCCAAAAATTGTGTATGCGTTTTTTCCTGACTATATTCAGGAAAAAACACATACTCCCTTTTTAGCCAAGTGCATCATTGTCGAGGTTCTGACTCTCTTCATATGTTTTCAATGCAATTCCAGTGTACCTCCTGAAATCGGTTTCCTGCAATTCTGCCTTGCTTTCAATGCTTCTTCATAGCCTTACCTCAATATATTTTTTGAAAATAGTTGGCCTTTATAACTCTGCAGGTTTTTGAATTGCAGTGGCCCTTAGCTCCATTTTTCAGCTCTTATTTTTGTGATCTTGCCCCATAACCACAGGATTCCTTGAAGCTCTATTCTTCCTCTGGGGCACCTTGCTGTGCCTTTGGTTAATTCTTCTTACTGATGTGAAATTAGAGTGACATGTGCCCATTGAAACCGCTACAGCTAGTTTCTCACTGGTTCCCCCTATTCCCATTCATCCTCCGCACTAACTGCAGACTGTGCGATACCAGAACTTAAAGGCATTGACTCTCCATGTGGGGATGTTGTTAGTAAAGTGGCTGGAATGTCGATCCGGAGCCCCAGGAGAGGAAAAATGAGGTGTGTTTTAGAAACCTTTCCCGATCATATGGTATACCAGTCGCTGGGTTTCCCAAGCATGGTTTAGCTGTAGGAAGATTCCCTTCAACCTGGAGTGTTGGGACCCTTGGAATGAGTAGCATGAAGTATTGCATTAAACTTTCGGCAGTTGCTCACCAAAGCTCACCAATCCTCTCAGCCCCAAGTGTCCAGCCTTATGTCTTATCCAGCTGTGGGTTTATATGTGGTCAATCCAGGTTGCATCACAGCCCCTGAGCGAATTTTGTAAGAATTTTTCTCTCTTTCATTGTTTCAGCATTTTGTTTTTAAAATTTATTTCTATAATGGGGTTTAGCTCATTTTCACTGCTGTGTTTGTGCCGCTCTGCACACACTTGATTCCCTTATGGAGATATATCAATACATGGGTTTTAAGATTCTTATTACTCAGATATATTTCTCTGCGGTGTATAGGGTGTGTTGAGGCCAGTTCATTGAGCAAGGTGTAGATCTTGTCTAATACCTATTTGGTTTATTGAACGGTATCTGTGCTAATTTCAAACTCTGGTTTTATGCATCACCCCACCTCTCCTTTCCCCTTAAGCTGACATAAGTGTGTTTTCTAAATGTGAGACACTGTTCTGTTCTGTAATTCATTTCTTGTGCAGCCATATTTACCCTCCCTCTATAAGTGATATCTTATGATATGTTTCTTTTTCTGTTTGACTTATTTCAAGTAGTATTATCGGACCTAAATCCACTCTTTATCCTTCTACTAGCCTTATTACATTGATTTCATGGTGAAGAGATATTCCATTGTACATAAGTACCACATCTTCTTTATCCATTGTTCTCTTTCCTGGGATATTTAAGGTGTACTGAAGTTGAGGTTCTTGTAAACAGAGTAGCCCTAAACTGTGGTGTGCTTGTGTCTTGTTGATTTTTAGACTTCCCTAGATATACTCCCATGATTGGAAGTGTCCTATGCTCTGTAGCTCTGTTTTTTAGATGATTTAGGAACCACCATACACTTCTCCAGAGTGGCTCTCGGCAGTTCACACACTGCCCATCAGCGTATAAAGGCTCCCTGTTCTCCATGGCCTGTCCTGCATTTCTGGTTTTTACAATTTTTTAGGATGGCCCTTTTGACCGGTGGGAAGTGAGACTTCTTTGTTGTGCACATTTGCATTGCTTGCTTGCTTCGTTGCCCATAAAGTGCGTATGCGTTTTTTCCTGGATATAATCAGGAAAAAACGCATACGCCCTTTTGGGCCAACTGCATCATTGTCGAAATTCTGCCGCTTTTCATGTGCGTGAAAGACGAGTCCAATCTATCTCTTGAAATCTGTTTCTTGCAATTCTGTCTTGCATTCAGATCCTCTTCTTTGCCTTACCTCAACATATTTTTGGACGTTAGTTTTCATTTATAACTCTGCAGGTTTGTGAATTGCAGTGACCCTGAGCTCCATTTTTTAAGTTGTTCTTTTGTGAGCTGGCCTCAAACCCGCAGGATTGCTTCAGGCCCTATTTTGGCTCCGGCGAGGCAGGCTGAGCCTTTCTTTAATTCTTATTCTTAATGGGAAATTAGAGTGATATGTGCCCGTCCAAACCCCTACAACTATTCTCTCATTGGTTCCCCCTCTTCCCGTTCATCCTCCTCACAATTTGCAAAATGTGTGAAACAGAAGTTTAAATGTGCTGATTCTCCAAGTGGGGAGATTCTAAGTAACGTGGCTGGAATGGTGAACAGGAGCACCAGGAGAGGATAAATGAGGTGCATTTTAGACACATCTCCCGATCACATGGTGTACAGTCCTCTGGGTTTTCCATGCATGTTTTAACTGTAGGAAGATCCCTTGAACCTGCAGATTTGGGACCCATTGAATGGGTACCAGGTAGTATTACTTTAAAGGGTGTGCATTTCCTCACCCAACCTCACATTTCTCTTAGCGCAAACAGTTTCCAGCCTTATGTCTCATCCTGCTGTGGGTCTAGATGTGTTCAATCCATGTTGCATCACCGTCCCTGAGGAAAAGTTGTAAGAGGTTTTCTCTGTCTCTCTGTCGTTTATTTTTTTCAATTTATTACTATATTGGTTACAGCTGATTTTCAAAGCTCTGTTTCTTGCTGCTGTACATCCACTTGATTCACGTACAGAGAGACATCAATAAATTCTTTTTCAGATTCTTACCAGTCGTATATATTCTTTTCCGGTGACTTGAGTGTGCTGAGTGCAGTTCTTTTAGCTACCGTGTAGGCCTTGTTGATTATCAGTTTGGTATTTGGAATGGTATCTTTGCTAATTTCAACCTCCTGGATGATGCCTCACCCCTCCCCACCTTTCCCGTTTAGCAGCCTTATGCGTGTTTTCTACATATTTGACTATGTTTTTGTTTTGTAATTTATTTCATGTGTAGCCATTTTGGATTCCACCTTTAAGTGATATCTTATGATATGTGTCTTTTTCTTTTTGAATTCTGTCACTTAGAATGATCATACGTATCTCCTCTGGAGTTGTTACAACTGGCCATATTTCATTGATTTCCAGGCTGAATAATATTCCACTCTACCTAAGTACCACATCTCTATCCATTTTTTCCCTCCAGAGACATTTAAGTTATATCCTAGTCGAGGATCTTTTAAACAGAAAGGGGGTAAACATTGGGGTGCCTGTGTCCTCTCGATTTTTGTTTTTCCCAAGATATACGCCCATGAGTGCAAGTGCCCTATGCTCTGTAGCTCATTTTTTAGATGCTTTAGTAAACACAATACACTTCTCCAGAATGGCCGTTGGCAATATACATTTCCACTATAAGTCTCACAGGGCTCCCTCTTCTCGTTGCCCTGTCCTGCATTTCTGTTGTTTACGCTTTATGAGGATGGCTCTTCTGACTGATGCGAAGTGATATCTTTTGTAGTATTGACTTCCAGTGCCCATCTGTTTGGTTGGCTAAAAAAGTGTATGCCCTTTTCTTGAATATATACAGAAAAAAACGCATACACCCTTTTTGGCCAACTGCAATGTTGGCAATGTTCAGCTCCTTTTCTTGTGCTTAATGGCGAGTCCTTTCTACCTCCTCAAATCCCTTTCCTGCCATTCTCCCTTGCTTACAAGTCCTTTTCTCTGACTTTCCTCAAGACATTTTTCAGTGATGGATATTTTCAACTCTGCAGTTTTGTGAATTTTACTGCCCCTGAGTTCCATTGTTCAACTTGTGTTTATGGGAACTGGCCACAAAGCAGCGGGATTTCCTCAAGCCCTATACTGTTTCCATGGGCAACCCTAGCCTTTGGTCAATTCGTCTTCCTGATTGGAAATTAGAGTGACATGTGCCTGTCTGAACACCTAGGACTTGTCTCTCATTGTTCATCATCCTTCCGCTTCATCCTCTGGACAAATTCCAAACTGTACGCAACAGGATGTTGACAGTGCTGACATCTCCAAGTGGGGAGACTGTTAGTAAAGACGCTGGAGGGGTGAACCCGAGCACCAGGAGATGAGGAGATGAGATGCCTTTTCCAAACTCTTCCCGATCAGACGGTATACCATCCTCTGGGTGTGACAGACATGTTTTAGCAGTAGGAAGAGTCCCATTCATGTAAGGAGAACACCAGGGCTTTTTCAAAATCAGTGTCTCCCCGAAACCCAAACTGGGGAAGTTTTTAAGCTACGGCTACACATATGTTCATTAAGGGCCTTGGGAAGTAGGCAGAGTCCAAACTTTAGATGATTGAAGTCTTCAGGGTCAGAAGCACTCACCACCAGCTTCCCTTAGGCTACACTTTAACTGTCATTGATAGATGATGTCAATATAAATATCTATTCTTTTTCAGATTATTTCCCCTTATAGGTTATTGCAAAATGTTGAGTGTAGTTCCCTGTGCTATACAGTAGTTCCTTGTTGATGATCTATTTTATACATAGCAGTGTGTATGTGTTAATTCCAAACTGTTAATTTATCCCTCCTCCCACCTTTCCCCTTTGGTAATAATAAATTATAAGATTTTATACTTCTCAGAAATGGGGGAGCTGAAAGAGAGGTATTATTTTCAATGGAAAAGCATTTAAAACAAGATTGAAGGTTTAACCAAGATTATTAGATGTACATCCTTGGAAAGAAATCACTTCATTTCTCTAATATTGACCTGACAAATAAGACAAACCTTTTCACTGAACTTGCTTATAAAAAGTGATGGAAATATCAAATGGAAGTGTTAAAAACATCTTATTTTACCCGAGCCTTATACACTGTTCTATGTTAACTACAGTTTGGCTCACACATCTGTTCATTGAGGTTACAATAGTCTCAATTTCTGTTACTGATCCTCCAGAGTGGACCCCAACAAGTGTCCCCCTGCCCAGTGTCATTGGGGCCAACAGATCGAGACTGAGTTTGGTTCACAAGCAAAGGAAACTTTATATTTTGATCAGAGAATGGAGAGGTGAGAGCATGCACTACCCCGTGGGCTGTGGGCTGGGCTGCTGTGTAGAGATCCTGTCAGAGTCAGTGGGAGGGAGGGAGGGGGCGGAGCTCTCGAGGGCCGGGTTGGCTGTAGCTCAGGCTCTATATCGTGGAGTCTGCACTGGGCCCCAGGAGCTGAGGTGTCGACCCAGCCATTCTGCACTAGGAAATCTGGTCTGAAGTGCTGGGTGTGGAACCTCTGCATGCGGGACCCTAGGAGCACGTGAAATTAGACAAAGCACAAAGGATAAAAAAGGTTAGACTTGACTTTATTGCCCAGATTCTATTTTTATTTCCCAGGGATTTTTAATGGGCTTTGCTGGGGACAAACCCCTCCTCTGCCTTTTGTCCCGTTCCTCATTCTTGGAGTGCTGAGGGTGCAGACCCTTCTTCTGTAACTGCTGAGTGCTGAGTTGGGAGCCCTCATACCCTGGGGCGAGGGTCAGAGCTTCTCCCCAGCAGCCTCCCGGTGACGTTGATTGTCCCCAGGACCCCTGCCTCCCTGCTCGTCCACCTGAGCACCAGCATTGGAAGTGTTATAGATTCTAATGACCTTTAAGGGTCCAGGAAAGAGATGTGCAGAGACGTTGTGGGGGCCGGTTTCACCCCGCCCCACATTTGTTCGGCCACCTTAGGCTGACCGTTTCTGCCAGCCTAGATGCTCTGACCAGTAGTCTGCGCTTTCTTCAATTAGACCCCTGAATTAACGTACAAACAGCACCAGGTGTCAGAGCCCTGCCTGCTCAACTCCCAGACAGTCCAGGGTCAGTGGTGATCAAGGACCATGATGGCCACTGAGTCAACAGCCTTTTGAAGTAAACAGGAGTCCAGCCGGTCTTATTGGCCACCATCATCACGGTGTCTGTAGGCTTTTCTATGGTGACAGTGTGATATACCGTTCCCCCGCCAAGATTATTAGCTCCCCTCTGGGTGCAGTAAGTCCTGCAAGCAGTAGTCTACTCTTTTGGGACACACTCTTGTTGTTTTATGAGAGAAACTCCAGGTCAAGTGATGTTCACACGAGTTGTCATGGTGCCCTGTTGCCCCCGGTTATCTCTCTGGATGTTGGAGTTGGAGGGCCTCCTCACTCGAGGTCGGTGTGCCCACGGAGCGAACCCTGCAACTTCAGGGCATGGTTGGTGGTTAGGATCACCACGTGGGGTCCTTTTCCCTTAGGAGGGAGGTGGCCTTTTGGGCTGCTGATTTCCAGGTTTTTAGATACCGCCAGTATCTTGGCCAGATGTGGCAGTGGGCCAAGCCCCTTAGTGACCGTAGTTTATCCTACCTGGATGGCATTCTTGCATTGTTCCATTTCAAGTGGTCCCAGTTTTTGCACTAATTCTCCAATGGCGATTCACCTTTCACCGGGAATGTAAAGGTCAAAGGGTTTAGCTAAATTAGGGAGTTCCAGGGCAAGGGTCTGAATTGACTGCTCTTTCCATTCTTGAAAGGCCACTTCTGGATTCTATTCAAAAGGATCATCATCTTTTCCTTTCAGTGTTTCATATAGAGGCCCAGCTAGTAGAGTGTAGTTAGGGATCCAGAAGCAGCAAACCCTGGCCTCCCCAGGAACCCCTAAGCTGTCTTCTAGTTTTAGAAAGGGGTAAGGCTGAAAATGGTTTCTTCCCTTTCCTGGGATGGGCTTCTCCAACCTTCTGTGAGAATGAAGCCCAGGCAGGTCACCGCAGTCTGTGATATTTGAGCTTTTTCTTGGACAACTTCTATCCTTTATTGGCTTGGTAGTTCAGAGACCTCCTTAGTAGGGCTGGTGATCAGAATGTCGTCTGCATATTGAAGGAGGGTTTCCTTTTCCAGAGGTAGAACTTTTAGGTCTTTAGCTAAGCTTTCCCCAAAGATGGTGTGGGAATTTTTGCACCCTTGGGGCCAGATGGCCCGGAAGTATTGTTTTAGTTGTATGTTGAGTCCTGCCACTCACAAGCCAAAATTTCTTGTGACTCTGGGACTAATGGAATACAAAAGAAGGCATCATTGAAGACTAATACAGAATACCATGTCCTGGTGGTTGGTAGAATGACCAGCAGGGTGTAGGAATTAGGAGCAACTGGAGGTATATCCTCGGTGGCTTCACTGACTGTCCTGACATCTTTTACCAGGTCCCCAGCAGCCCATGGGGCTCTCGTGGTCAGACCAATCCCAGAATATGGAGCTCACCTGGGCAGGTACCCCACCCCCACCCCAGCCCACGGGGCTCTCGTGGTCAGGGCCCTCCCAGGATACAGAGCTACCCTTGCAGGTACCGTGGCAGGGCTGGGCACACAGGAACCGTGCACATAGCCCTCATTGCAGAGCACCCCCAGCTCACCTGTCGCTCAGAGCTGACACAGAGCACCTCAGAGCAGGACTTGAACTAACAAACAGCAGCTGCGACAGGTCTGTGACCCTGGGCATCACTCCATGAGGCCTCCCTCCACCTGGTCTTCCAGAGACTTCCACTGCACCCGGGGCACCAGGCCTCTGTCTCCAACCACCACCCACCCCTCCTCTCCCTGACTCCTGGGTTCCTCTCATTAGGAGAGGGTTTTCTTGAAGTTGTCTCCCACTCATGGGCCAGATAAAATGATTAGAAAACAAGCCAAAGCTGCAGCCCCTTGTCTATCCTGACTCTCAGGAGCCCACACCTGTTCCTTGGACCTGGCCGGTTCAGCAAGTTCCATTTTCTGCAACTGTGAGCCCCTGAGGGGTGATGATTGGCTGACCTGGGCAGCCTTACCATGCCGGCCAGCCCTCCCCAGGTGTGCCTGGGTTGAGATCAATATAAATACCACTCCAGGCAGCAAGAGCCCCTGCAGCCGTGCCTGACGCCATTTTCTCTGCCCTGTCAGCAGTCTCGGGGCTGGGCTGGTGGGAGGGAGTGAGAGGCCACGGCTTTGTGGGTGGCCCAGTGTGAGTGGGGCTCTGCTGGACTTTCTGCAGCAGTTGCCAGGCTGCCACCTGCTAAAGAAGAGGATGTGTCACCCATACCTGCTGCTGGAATTTCTCCCTGGGCAGAGGTGAGGAAGGAAAAAAGCAGTGGGGGCAGGGACAGGACGGGTATCTCAGGCAGGGAAATGGAAATCTTCCAGAAGAGCACCCAGGGCCAGGACCATCCTGGCTGGCCTGCAGGCACCAAGTCGGCCGGCATGCTGTCACTCGTGTGGCTCTATGGCCCTTCCTCTAGGCTTTCAAGTCCTTGTATATATTCAGGTGTTTTACCTGGGACGGGTGGGAATAGTTCAGCAGCAACTGGCCTGGGGCTCAGCTCACGTTTACTCACAGATGCCTCGGCACGGTGCCCCAGCTTTGCAATGAGGACGCTTGTTGCGTGGAGGCTGCTGGCTGAATGGGAGACGATTCCCCACCACTGACCAACTTCAGAATTGTTTACAACTGGAGCAAGTGCCCTGATACGGTTTTCCTCTGTGTAACTGGTGGGTTCTGTGTTTTTTTTCTCTTTTTCGTTTTTGGTTCAAGGTAGATTTTATTCCTCTTTTTTGTATTTACAGATATAAGCATGGAAATAATTTATTCATATAAATACATGTATGTGCAGGGAATAATTGTTTTTTGTTTTATTTTTTAAATTTTATTTCTTTTTAATTTTGAATTTTATTTTATATTTTTATACAGCAGGTTCTTATTGGTTATCTATTTTATACATATAAATGTATACATGCCAATCCCAGTCTCTCAACTCCTCCCACCACCACCCCCAACAGCTTTCCCCCCTTGTTGTCCATACGTTTGTTGTCTACATCTGTTGCTCTATTTATGCCTTGCAAAATGGTTAATCTGTAGTTTTTCTAGGTTCCACATATATGCATGAATATACAAGATTTGTTTTTCTCTTTCAGACTTACTTCACTCTGTATGACAGTCTCTAGATCCATCGACGTCTCTACAAATGACCCAATTTCATTCCTTTTCATGGCCTAGTAATATTCCATTTTATATATGTACCACAGCTTTATGCATTCGTCTGTCTGTGGGCATTTAAGTTGCTTCCATTACCTCGATATTGTAAATAGTGATGCAATGAACATTGCGGTGAATGACTCTTTTTGATTTATGGTTTTGTCTGGGTATATGTCCAGTACTGGGATTGCTGTATCATATGGTAATTCTATTGTTAGTTTCATAAGAAATTCCATATTGTTCTCCATAATGACTGTATCAATTTATATTCCCAACAGTAGTGGAAGAGGGTTCCTTTTCTCCACACCCTTTCCAGCATTTTTTGTTTGTAGATTTTCTATGATGCCTATTCTACCAGGTGTGAGGTGATACCTCATTGTTGAATCCATTTCGTTGAGCAAGGGGTAGGTCTAGTCTATTACATATTTGGCTTATGGAACGGTATCTGTGCTAATTTCAAACTCTGCTTTTATGCAGCACCCCAACTCACCTTCCCCCTTAAGCAGGCATAAGTTGGTTTTCTAAACTTGAGACCCTGTTCTGTTTTGTAATTCAGTTCATGTGTAGCCAAGTTCACATTCCGTGTATTAGTGATACCTTATGATGTTTCATTTTCTGTGTGACTTATTTCAGTTAGAATCATCGTACCTGAATCCACTCATTATGCTGCTACGGGCCTGATGACATAGATTTCATTGCTGAGTGATACTGCATTGTACGTAAGTACCACAAGTTCTTTATCCATTTTTCACTTCCTGTGGTATTGAACTTGTACGGTAATGAGGTTCTTGTAAACAGAGGCGTCCCAAACTTTGGGGTGGCTGTGTCTCTTTGATTTTAATTTCCCTAAGCTATAGGACCATAAGAGGAAGTGCCCTAGGCTCTGTTGCTTTGTTTTTTAGATGTTTCAGGAAACACCATACACTTCTCCCGAGTGTCTGTTGGCAATTTACATCCCGCCCATCAGCATAACAAGGCTCCCAGTTCTCCATGGCCTGTCCTGCCTTTCTGGATTTTACACTTTTTTCAGATGGCCCTTTTGACCGGGGGGAAGTGAGACTTCATTGTAGTGCAGATTTCCTTTGTAAGCTTGCTTGGTTGGCCAAAAAGTGCGTATGCGTTTTTTCCTGAATATATTAAGGAAAAAACGCACACGCCCTTTTTGGCCAAGTGCATCATTGTGGACGTTCTGCCTCTTTTCCGATGCTTTCAATGCAATTCCAGTGTACCTGCTGAAATCGGTTTCCTGCAATTCTGCCCCGCTTTCAAGTCCTCTTGGCAGCTTTACTTCAGTATATTTTTGGATGATAGCTGTCATTTATAACTCTGCAGGTTTGTGAATTACAGTGCCCCTGAACTCCTTTCTTCAACTCGCTTTCTTGTGACCTGACCGCAACACCACAGGATGTCTTCAGGCCCTAATGTGGTTCCGGCACGGCACACTGAGCCTTTGGTTATTTCCTCTTCCTGGTGGGAAATGAGAGTTCAATTTGCCCGTCCAGACACCTCCAGCTAGTCTCTCATTGGTTCTCCCTATTCCTGTTCATCTTCCGCAGAAATTGCAAACTGGGCCAAACAGGAGGTTAAAGGCACTGACTCTCCAAGTGGGGAGAGTGTTAGTAAACCGTCTGGAATGTTGCACCCGAGTACCAGAGGAGGAAAACTGAGACATATTTGAACACGTCTCCCGATCACATGGTTGATCATACTCTAGGTTCCACATGCATGTTTTAACTGAAGGAAGAATACCTTAAACCTGGAGAGTTGACAACCGTGGAATGGGTACCATGCAATATGACTTCAAGGGGTCTTCATTTGCTCACCGAACCTCTCCAGTCCTATCACTGCTGCGTTTATGCCCCTGTACACACGCTTGATTCTCTTTTGGAGACATAGCAATCCATAGGTTTTAAGATACTTACTAGTCAGGTACATTCTTAGGCGTTTAATATGTGGTGTTGAGTCCATTTCGTTGAGCAAGGAGTAGCTCTTGTCTAGTCCATATTTGGCTTAAGGAACTTTATCTGTGCTCATTTCAATCTCCGGTTTTATGCAGCACCCCAACTCACCTTTCCCCTTAAGCAAGCATAAGTTGGTTTTCTAAATTTGAGACCCTGTTCTGTTTTGGAATTCAGTTCCTGTGTAGCCAAGTTTACATTCCGTGTATTAGTGATATCTTATGATGTTTCTTTTTCTGTGTGACTTATTTCAGTTAGAATCATCGTACCTGAATCCACTCATTATGCTGCTACGGGCCTGATGACATAGATTTCATTGCTGAGTGATACTGCATTGTACGTAAGTAGCACAAGTTCTTTATCCATTTTTCACTTTCTATGATATTGAACTTGTACCGTAAACGAGGTTCTTGTAAACAGAGGCGTCCCAAACTTTGGGGTGGCTGTGTCTTTTTGATTTTAATTTCCCTAAGCTATAGGACCATAAGTGGAAGTGCCCTAGGCTCTGTTGCTTTGTTTTTTAGATGTTTCAGGAAACACCATACACTTCTCCCGAGTGTCTGTTGGCAATTTATATCCCGCCAGTCAGCATAAAAAGGCTCCCAGTTCTCCATGGCCTGTCCTGCCTTTCTGGATTTTACACTTTTTTCAGATGGCCCTTTTGACCGGGGGGAAGTGAGACTTCATTGTAGTGCAGATTTCCTTTGCAAGTTTGCTTGGTTCGCCAAAAAGGGCGTATGCGTTTTCTCCTGAATATATTCAGGAAAAAACGAATACGCCCTTTTTGGCCAAGTGCATCATTGTGGACGTTCTGCCTCTTTTCCTATGCTTTCAATGCAATTCCAGTCTACCTCCTGAAATCGGTTTCCTGCAATTCTGCCCCGCTTTCAAGTCCTCTTGGCAGCCTTACTTCAGTATATTTTTGGACGATAGCTGTCATTTATATCTCTGCAGGTTTGTGAATTACAGTGCCCCTGAGCTCCTTTCTTCAACTCACTTTCTTGTGACCTGGCCGCAACACCGCAGGATGGCTTCAGGCCCTAATCTGGTTCCGGCACGGCACGCTGAGCCTTTGGTTATTTCCTCTTCCTGGTGGGAAATGAGAGTTCAATTTGCCCGTCCAGACACCTCCAGCTAGTCTCTCATTGGTTCTCGCTATTCCTGTTCATCTTCCGCAGAAATTGCAAACTGGGCCAAACAGGAGGTTAAGGCGCTGACTCTCCAAGTGGGGAGAGTGTTAGTAAAGCGTCTGGAATGTTGCACCCGAGTACCAGGGTACGAAAACTGAGACATATATGAACACGTCTCCCGATCACATGGTTGATCATACTCTAGGTTCCACATGCATGTTTTAGCTGAAGGAAGAATACCTTAAACCTGGGTAGTTGAAACCCGTGGAATGGGTACCATGCAATATGACTTCAAAGGGTCTTCATTTGCTCACCAAACCTCTCCAATCCTATCACTGCTGCGTTTATGCCCCTATACACAGGCTTGATTCTCTTTCGGAGACATAGCAATCCATAGGTTTTAAGATACTTACTAGTCAGGTACATTCTTAGGCGTTTAATATGGGGTGTTGAGTCCATTTCGTTGAGCAAGGAGTAGCTCTTGTCTATTCCATATTTGGCTTAAGGAACTTTATCTGTGCTCATTTCAATCTCTGCTTTTATGCAGCAGCCCAACTCACCTTTCCCCTTAAGCAAGCATAAGTTGGTTTTCTAAATTTGAGACCCTGTTCTGTTCTGTAATTCAGTTCCTGTGTAGCCAAGTTTACATTCCGTGTATTAGTGATATCTTATGATGTTTCTTTTTCTGTGTGACTTATTTCAGTTAGAATCATCATACCTGAATCCACTCATTGTGCTGCTACGGGCCTGATGACATAGATTTCATTGCTGAGTGATACTGCATTGTACGTAAGTACCACAAGTTCTTTATCCATTTTTCACTTTCTGTGATAATGAACTTGTACGGTAAACGAGGTTCTTGTAAACAGAGGCGTCCCAAACTTTGGGGTGGCTGTGTCTTTTTGATTTTAATTTCCCTAAGCTATAGGACCATAAGTGGAAGTGCCCTAGGCTCTGTTGCTTTGTTTTTTAGATGTTTCAGGAAACACCATACACTTCTCCCGAGTGTCTGTTGGCAATTTACATCCCGCCCATCAGCATAACAAGGCTCCCAGTTCTCCATGACCTGTCCTGCCTTTCTGGATTTTACACTTTTTTCAGATGGCCCTTTTGACCGGGGGGAAGTGAGACTTCATTGTAGTGCAGAGATCCTTTGCAAGCTTGCTTGGTTGGCCAAAAAGGGTGTATGCATTTTTTCCTGAATATATTCAGGAAAAAACGCTTAGGCCCTTTTTGGCCAAGTGCATCATTGTGGACGCTCTGCCTCTTTTCCTATGCTTCAAATGCAATTCCAGTCTACCTCCTGAAATCGGTTTCCTGCAATTCTGCCCCGCTTTCAAGTCCTCTTGGCAGCCTTACTTCAGTATATTTTTGGACGATAGCTGTCATTTATAACTCTGCAGGTTTGTGAATTACAGTGCCCCTGAGCTCCTTTCTTCAACTCGCTTTCTTTTGAGCTGGCCGCAACACCGCAGGATGGCTTCAGGCCCTAATCTGGTTCTGGCACGGCACGCTGAGCCTTTGGTTATTTCCTCTTCCTGGTGGGAAATGAGAGTTCAATTTGCCCGTCCAGACACCTCCAGCTAGTCTCTCATTGGTTCTCCCTATTCCTGTTCATCTTCCGCAGAAATTGCAAACTGGACCAAACAGGAGGTTAAAGGCGCTGACTCTCCAAGTGGGGAGAGTGTTAGTAAAGCGTCTGGAATGTTGCACCCGAGTACCAGGGGAGGAAAACTGAGACATATTTGAACACGTCTCCCATTCACACGGTTGATCATACTCCGGGTTCCACATGCATGTTTTAGCTGAAGGAAGAATACCTTAAACCTGGAGAGTTGAGACCCGTGTAATGGGTACCATGCAATATGACTTCAAAGGGTCTTCATTTGCTCACCGAACCTCTCCAATCCTATCACTGCTGCGTTTATGCCCCTGTACACACGCTTGACTCTCTTTTGGAGACATAGCAATCCATAGGTTTTAAGATACTTACTAGTCAGGTACATTCTTAGGCGTTTAATATGGGGTGTTGAGTCCATTTCATTGAGCAAGGAGTAGCTCTTGTCTATTCCATATTTGGCTTAAGGAACTTTATCTGTGCTCATTTCAATCTCTGGTTTTATGCAGCACCCCAACTCACCTTTCCCCTTAAGCAAGCATAAGTTGGTTTTCTAAATTTGAGACTCTGTTCTGTTCTGTAATTCAGTTCCTGTGTAGCCAAGTTTACATTCCGTGTATTACTGATATCTTATGATGTTTCTTTTTCTGTGTGACTTATTTCAGTTAGAATCATCATACCTGAATCCACTCATTGTGCTGCTAAGGGCCTGATGACATAGATTTCATTGCTGAGTGATATTGCTTTGTAAGTAAATACCACAACTTCTTTATCCATTTTTCACTTTCTGCGATGTTGAACTTGTACTGTAAACGAGGTTCTTGTAAACAGAGGCGTCCCAAACTTTGGGGTGGCTGTGTCTTTTTTATTTTAATTTCCATAAACTATAGGACCATAAGTGGAAGTGCCCTAGGCTCTGTTGCTTTGTTTTTTCGATGTTTCAGGAAACACCATACACTTCTCCCGAGTGTCTGTTGGCAATTTACATCCCGCCCATCAGCATAACAAGGCTCCCAGTTCTCCATGGCCTGTCCTGCCTTTCTGGATTTTACACTTTTTTCAGATGGCCCTTTTGACCGGGGGGAAGTGAGACTTCATTGTAGTGCAGATTTCCTTTGCAAGTTTGCTTGGTTGGCCAAAAAGGGCGTATGCGTTTTTTCCTGAATATTTTCAGGAAAAAACGCATACGCCCTTTTTGGCCAAGTGCATCATTGTGGACGTTCTGCCTCTTTTCCTATGCTTTCAATGCAATTCCAGTCTACCTCCTGAAATCGGTTTCCTGCAATTCTGCCCCGCTTTCGAGTCCTCTTGGCAGCCTTACTTCAGTATATTTTTGGACGATAGCTGTCATTTATAACTCTGCAGGTTTGTGAATTACAGTGCCCCTGAACTCCTTTCTTCAACTCGCTTTCTTTTGAGCTGGCCGCAACACCGCAGGATGGCTTCAGGCCCTAATCTGGTTCCGGCACGGCACGCTGAGCCTTTGGTTAATTCCTCTTCCTGGTGGGAAATGAGAGTTAAATTTGCCCGTCCAGACACCTCCAGCTAGTCTCTCATTGGTTCTCGCTATTCCTTTTCATCTTCCGCAGAAATAGCAAACTGGGCCAAACAGGAGGTTAAAGGCACTGACTCTCCAAGTCGGGAGAGTGTTAGTAAAGCGTCTGGAATGTTGCACCCGAGTACCAGGGTACGAAAACTGAGACATATTTGAACACGTCTCCCGATCACATGGTTGATCATACTCTAGGTTCCACATGCATGTTTTAGCTGAAGGAAGAATACCTTAAACCTGGGTAGTTGAAACCCGTGGAATGGGTACCATGCAATATGACTTCAAAGGGTCTTCATTTGCTCACCAAAACTCTCCAATCCTATCACTGCTGCGTTTATGCCCCTATACACATGCTTGATTCTCTTTCGGAGACATAGCAATCCATAGGTTTTAAGATACTTACTAGTCAGGTACATTCTTAGGCGTTTAATATGGGGTGTTGAGTCCATTTCGTTGAGCAAGGAGTAGCTCTTGTCTATTCCATATTTGGCTTAAGGAACTTTATCTGTGCTCATTTCAATCTCTGCTTTTATGCAGCAGCCCAACTCACCTTTCCCCTTAAGCAAGCATAAGTTGGTTTTCTAAATTTGAGACCCTGTTCTGTTCTGTAATTCAGTTCCTGTGTAGCCAAGTTTACATTCCGTGTATTACTGATATCTTATGATGTTTCTTTTTCTGTGTGACTTATTTCAGTTAGAATCATCATACCTGAATCCACTCATTGTGCTGCTACGGGCCTGATGACATAGATTTCATTGCTGAGTGATACTGCATTGTACGTAAGTACCACAAGTTCTTTATCCATTTTTCACTTTCTGTGATAATGAACTTGTACGGTAAACGAGGTTCTTGTAAACAGAGGCGTCCCAAACTTTGGGGTGGCTGTGTCTTTTTGATTTTAATTTCCCTAAGCTATAGGACCATAAGTGGAAGTGCCCTAGGCTCTGTTGCTTTGTTTTTTAGATGTTTCAGGAAACACCATACACTTCTCCCGAGTGTCTGTTGGCAATTTACATCCCGCCCATCAGCATAACAAGGCTCCCAGTTCTCCATGACCTGTCCTGCCTTTCTGGATTTTACACTTTTTTCAGATGGCCCTTTTGACCGGGGGGAAGTGAGACTTCATTGTAGTGCAGAGATCCTTTGCAAGCTTGCTTGGTTGGCCAAAAAGGGTGTATGCATTTTTTCCTGAATATATTCAGGAAAAAACGCTTAGGCCCTTTTTGGCCAAGTGCATCATTGTGGACGCTCTGCCTCTTTTCCTATGCTTCAAATGCAATTCCAGTCTACCTCCTGAAATCGGTTTCCTGCAATTCTGCCCCGCTTTCAAGTCCTCTTGGCAGCCTTACTTCAGTATATTTTTGGACGATAGCTGTCATTTATAACTCTGCAGGTTTGTGAATTACAGTGCCCCTGAGCTCCTTTCTTCAACTCGCTTTCTTTTGAGCTGGCCGCAACACCGCAGGATGGCTTCAGGCCCTAATCTGGTTCTGGCACGGCACGCTGAGCCTTTGGTTATTTCCTCTTCCTGGTGGGAAATGAGAGTTCAATTTGCCCGTCCAGACACCTCCAGCTAGTCTCTCATTGGTTCTCCCTATTCCTGTTCATCTTCCGCAGAAATTGCAAACTGGACCAAACAGGAGGTTAAAGGCGCTGACTCTCCAAGTGGGGAGAGTGTTAGTAAAGCGTCTGGAATGTTGCACCCGAGTACCAGGGGAGGAAAACTGAGACATATTTGAACACGTCTCCCATTCACACGGTTGATCATACTCCGGGTTCCACATGCATGTTTTAGCTGAAGGAAGAATACCTTAAACCTGGAGAGTTGAGACCCGTGTAATGGGTACCATGCAATATGACTTCAAAGGGTCTTCATTTGCTCACCGAACCTCTCCAATCCTATCACTGCTGCGTTTATGCCCCTGTACACACGCTTGACTCTCTTTTGGAGACATAGCAATCCATAGGTTTTAAGATACTTACTAGTCAGGTACATTCTTAGGCGTTTAATATGGGGTGTTGAGTCCATTTCATTGAGCAAGGAGTAGCTCTTGTCTATTCCATATTTGGCTTAAGGAACTTTATCTGTGCTCATTTCAATCTCTGGTTTTATGCAGCACCCCAACTCACCTTTCCCCTTAAGCAAGCATAAGTTGGTTTTCTAAATTTGAGACTCTGTTCTGTTCTGTAATTCAGTTCCTGTGTAGCCAAGTTTACATTCCGTGTATTACTGATATCTTATGATGTTTCTTTTTCTGTGTGACTTATTTCAGTTAGAATCATCATACCTGAATCCACTCATTGTGCTGCTAAGGGCCTGATGACATAGATTTCATTGCTGAGTGATATTGCTTTGTAAGTAAATACCACAACTTCTTTATCCATTTTTCACTTTCTGCGATGTTGAACTTGTACTGTAAACGAGGTTCTTGTAAACAGAGGCGTCCCAAACTTTGGGGTGGCTGTGTCTTTTTTATTTTAATTTCCATAAACTATAGGACCATAAGTGGAAGTGCCCTAGGCTCTGTTGCTTTGTTTTTTCGATGTTTCAGGAAACACCATACACTTCTCCCGAGTGTCTGTTGGCAATTTACATCCCGCCCATCAGCATAACAAGGCTCCCAGTTCTCCATGGCCTGTCCTGCCTTTCTGGATTTTACACTTTTTTCAGATGGCCCTTTTGACCGGGGGGAAGTGAGACTTCATTGTAGTGCAGATTTCCTTTGCAAGTTTGCTTGGTTGGCCAAAAAGGGCGTATGCGTTTTTTCCTGAATATTTTCAGGAAAAAACGCATACGCCCTTTTTGGCCAAGTGCATCATTGTGGACGTTCTGCCTCTTTTCCTATGCTTTCAATGCAATTCCAGTCTACCTCCTGAAATCGGTTTCCTGCAATTCTGCCCCGCTTTCGAGTCCTCTTGGCAGCCTTACTTCAGTATATTTTTGGACGATAGCTGTCATTTATAACTCTGCAGGTTTGTGAATTACAGTGCCCCTGAACTCCTTTCTTCAACTCGCTTTCTTTTGAGCTGGCCGCAACACCGCAGGATGGCTTCAGGCCCTAATCTGGTTCCGGCACGGCACGCTGAGCCTTTGGTTAATTCCTCTTCCTGGTGGGAAATGAGAGTTAAATTTGCCCGTCCAGACACCTCCAGCTAGTCTCTCATTGGTTCTCGCTATTCCTTTTCATCTTCCGCAGAAATAGCAAACTGGGCCAAACAGGAGGTTAAAGGCACTGACTCTCCAAGTCGGGAGAGTGTTAGTAAAGCGTCTGGAATGTTGCACCCGAGTACCAGGGTACGAAAACTGAGACATATTTGAACACGTCTCCCGATCACATGGTTGATCATACTCTAGGTTCCACATGCATGTTTTAGCTGAAGGAAGAATACCTTAAACCTGGGTAGTTGAAACCCGTGGAATGGGTACCATGCAATATGACTTCAAAGGGTCTTCATTTGCTCACCAAAACTCTCCAATCCTATCACTGCTGCGTTTATGCCCCTATACACATGCTTGATTCTCTTTCGGAGACATAGCAATCCATAGGTTTTAAGATACTTACTAGTCAGGTACATTCTTAGGCGTTTAATATGGGGTGTTGAGTCCATTTCGTTGAGCAAGGAGTAGCTCTTGTCTATTCCATATTTGGCTTAAGGAACTTTATCTGTGCTCATTTCAATCTCTGCTTTTATGCAGCAGCCCAACTCACCTTTCCCCTTAAGCAAGCATAAGTTGGTTTTCTAAATTTGAGACCCTGTTCTGTTCTGTAATTCAGTTCCTGTGTAGCCAAGTTTACATTCCGTGTATTACTGATATCTTATGATGTTTCTTTTTCTGTGTGACTTATTTCAGTTAGAATCATCATACCTGAATCCACTCATTGTGCTACGAAGGGCCTGATGACATAGATTTCATTGCTGAGTGATATTGCTTTGTAAGTAAATACCACAACTTCTTTATCCATTTTTCACTTTCTGTGATGTTGAACTTGTACTGTAAACGAGGTTCTTGTAAACAGAGCCATCCCAAACATTGGGGTGGCTGTGTCTTTTTGATTTTAATTTCCCTAAGCTATAGGACCATAAGTGGAAGTGCCCTAGGCTCTGTTGCTTTGTTGTTTAGATGTTTCAGGAAACACCATACACTTCTCCCGAGTGTCTGTTGGCAATTTACATCCCGCCCATCAGCATAACAAGGCTCCCAGTTCTCCATGGCCTGTCCTGCCTGTCTGGATTTTACACTTTTTTCAGATGGCCCGTTTGACCGGGGGGGGGAAGTGAGACTTCATTGTAGTGCAGATTTCCTTTGCAAGCTTGCTTGGTTGGCCAAAATGGGCGTATGCGTTTTTTCCTGAATATATTCAGGAAAAAACGCATACGCCCTTTTTGGCCAAGTGCATCATTGTGGACGTTCTGCCTCTTTTCCTATGCTTTCAATGCAATTCCAGTCTACCTCCTGAAATCGGCTTCCTGCAATTCTGCCCCGCTTTCAAGTCCTCTTGGCAGCCTTACTTCAGTATATTTTTGGACGATAGCTGTCATTTATAACTCTGCAGGTTTGTGAATTACAGTGCCCCTGAACTCCTTTCTTCAACTCGCTTTCTTGTGACCTGACCGCAACACCACAGGATGTCTTCAGGCCCTAATGTGGTTCCGGCACGGCACGCTGAGCCTTTGGTTATTTCCTCTTCCTGGTGGGAAATGAGAGTTCAATTTGCCCGTCCAGACACCTCCAGCTAGTCTCTCATTGGTTCTCCCTATTCCTGTTCATCTTCCGCAGAAATTGCAAACTGGGCCAAACAGGAGGTTAAAGGCGCTGACTCTCCAAGTGGGGAGAGTGTTAGTAAAGCGTCTGGAATGTTGCACCCGAGTACCAGGGGAGGAAAACTGAGACATATTTGAACACGTCTCCCGATCACATGGTTGATCATACTCTAGGTTCCACATGCATGTTTTAACTGAAGGAAGAATACCTTAAACCTGGAGAGTTGAGACCCGTGGAATGGGTACCATGCAATATGACTTCAAAGGGTCTTCATTTGCTCACCGAACCTCTCCAATCCTATCACTGCTGCGTTTATGACCCTGTACACACGCTTGATTCTCTTTTGGAGACATAGCAATCCATAGGTTTTAAGATACTTACTAGTCAGGTACATTCTTAGGCGTTTAATATGTGGTGTTGAGTCCATTTCGTTGAGCAAGGAGTAGCTCTTGTCTAGTCCATATTTGGCTTAAGGAACTTTATCTGTGCTCATTTCAATCTCTGCTTTTATGCAGCAGCCCAACTCACCTTTCCCCTTAAGCAAGCATAAGTTGGTTTTCTAAATTTGAGACCCTGTTCTGTTCTGTAATTCAGTGCCTGTGTAGCCAAGTTTACATTCCGTGTATTACTGATATCTTATGATGTTTCTTTTTCTGTGTGACTTATTTCAGTTAGAATCATCATACCTGAATCCACTCATTGTGCTACGAAGGGCCTGATGACATAGATTTCATTGCTGAGTGATATTGCTTTGTAAGTAAATACCACAACTTCTTTATCCATTTTTCACTTTCTGTGATGTTGAACTTGTACTGTAAACGAGGTTCTTGTAAACAGAGCCATCCCAAACATTGGGGTGGCTGTGTCTTTTTGATTTTAATTTCCCTAAGCTATAGGACCATAAGTGGAAGTGCCCTAGGCTCTGTTGCTTTGTTGTTTAGATGTTTCAGGAAACACCATACACTTCTCCTGAGTGTCTGTTGGCAATTTACATCCCGCCCATCAGCATAACAAGGCTCCCAGTTCTCCATGGCCTGTCCTGCCTTTCTGGATTTTACACTTTTTTCAGATGGCCCGTTTGACCGGGGGGGAAGTGAGACTTCATTGTAGTGCAGATTTCCTTTGCAAGCTTGCTTGGTTGGCCAAAAAGGGCGTATGCGTTTTTTCCTGAATATATTCAGGAAAAAACGCATACGCCCTTTTTGGCCAAGTGCATCATTGTGGACGTTCTGCCTCTTTTCCTATGCTTTCAATGCAATTCCAGTCTACCTCCTGAAATCGGCTTCCTGCAATTCTGCCCCGCTTTCAAGTCCTCTTGGCAGCCTTACTTCAGTATATTTTTGGACGATAGCTGTCATTTATAACTCTGCAGGTTTGTGAATTACAGTGCCCCCGAGCTCCTTTCTTCAACTCGCTTTCTTTTGAGCTGGCCGCAACACCGCAGGATGGCTTCAGGCTCTAATCTGGTTCCGGCACGGCACGCTGAGCCTTTGGTTAATTCCTCTTCCTGGTGGGAAATGAGAGTTAAATTTGCCCGTCCAGACACCTCCAGCTAGTCTCTCATTGGTTCTCCCTATTCCTGTTCATCTTCCGCAGAAATTGCAAACTGGGCCAAACAGGAGGTTAAAGGGACTGACTCTCCAAGTTGGGAGAGTGTTAGTAAGGCGTCTGGAATGTTGAACCCGAATACCAGGGTACGAAAACTGAGACATATTTGAACACGTCTCCCGATCAAATGGTTGATCATACTCTGGGTTCCACATGCATGTTTTAGCTGAAGGAAGAATACCTTAAACCTGGGTATTTGAAACCCGTGGAATGGGTACCATGCAATATGACTTCAAAGGGTCTTCATTTGCTCACCGAACCTCTCCAATCCTATCACTGCTGCGTTTATGCCCCTGTACACTTGCTTGATTGTCTTTCGGAGACATAGCAATCCATAGGTTTTAAGATACTTACTAGTCAGGTACATTCTTAGGCGTTTAATATGCGGTGTTGAGTCCATTTCATTGAGCAAGGAGTAGCTCTTGTCTATTCCATATTTGGCTTAAGGAACTTTATCTGTGCTCATTTCAATCTCTGCTTTTATGCAGCACCGCAACTCACCTTTACCTTAAGCAAGCATAAGTTGGTTTTCTAAATTTGAGACCCTCTTCTGTTCTGTAATTCAGTTCCTGTGTAGCCAAGTTTACATTCCGTGTATTACTGATATCTTATGATGTTTCTTTTTCTGTGTGACTTATTTCAGTTAGATTCATCATACCTGAATCCACTCATTGTGATGCTAAGGGCCTGATGACATAGATTTCATTGCTGAGTGATATTGCTTTGTAAGTAAATACCACAAATTCTTTATCCATTTTTCACTTCCTGTGGTATTGAACTTGTACGGTAATGAGGTTCTTGTAAACAGAGGCGTCCCAAACTTTGGGGTGGCTGTGTCTCTTTGATTTTAATTTCCCTAAGCTATAGGACCATAAGAGGAAGTGCCCTAGGCTCTGTTGCTTTGTTTTTTAGATGTTTCAGGAAACACCATACACTTCTCCCGAGTGTCTGTTGGCAATTTACATCCCGCCCATCAGCATAACAAGGCTCCCAGTTCTCCATGGCCTGTCCTGCCTTTCTGGATTTTACACTTTTTTCAGATGGCCCTTTTGACCGGGGGAAGTGAGACTTCATTGTAGTGCAGATTTCCTTTGTAAGCTTGCTTGGTTGGCCAAAAAGGGCGTATGCGTTTTTTCCTGAATATATTAAGGAAAAAACGCACACGCCCTTTTTGGCCAAGTGCATCATTGTGGACGTTCTGCCTCTTTTCCGATGCTTTCAATGCAATTCCAGTCTACCTCCTGAAATCGGCTTCCTGCAATTCTGCCCCGCTTTCAAGTCCTCTTGGCAGCCTTACTTCAGTATATTTTTGGATGATAGCTGTCATTTATAACTCTGCAGGTTTGTGAATTACAGTGCCCCTGAACTCCTTTCTTCAACTCGCTTTCTTGTGACCTGACCGCAACACCACAGGATGGCTTCAGGCCCTAATGTGGTTCCGGCACGGTACGCTGAGCCTTTGGTTATTTCCTCTTCCTGGTGGGAAATGAGAGTTCAATTTGCCCGTCCAGACACCTCCAGCTAGTCTCTCATTGGTTCTCGCTATTCGTGTTCATCTTCCGCAGAAATTGCAAACTGGGCCAAACAGGAGGTTAAAGGCACTGACTCTCCAAGTGGGGAGAGTGTTAGTAAAGCGTCTGGAATGTTGCACCCGAGTACCAGGGGAGGAAAACTGAGACATATTTGAACACGTCTCCCGATCACATGGTTGATCATACTCTAGGTTCCACATGCATGTTTTAACTGAAGGAAGAATACCTTAAACCTGGAGAGTTGAGACCCGTGGAATGGGTACCATGCAATATGACTTCAAAGGGTCTTCATTTGCTCACCGAACCTCTCCAATCCTATCACTGCTGCGTTTATGCCCCTGTACACATGCTTGATTCTCTTTTGGAGACATAGCAATCCATAGGTTTTAAGATACTTACTAGTCAGGTACATTCTTAGGCGTTTAATATGCGGTGTTGAGTCCATTTCGTTGAGCAAGGAGTAGCTCTTGTCTATTCCATATTTGGCTTAAGGAACTTTATCTGTGCTCATTTCAATCTCCGGTTTTATGCAGCACCCCAACTCACCTTTCCCCTTAAACAAGCATAAGATGGTTTTCTAAATTTGAGACCCTGTTCTCTTTTGTAATTCAGTTCCTGTGTAGCCAAGTTTACATTCCGTGTATTAGTGATATCTTATGATGTTTCTTTTTCTGTGTGACTTATTTCAGTTAGAATCATCGTACCTGAATCCACTCATTATGCTGCTACGGGCCTGATGACATAGATTTCATTGCTGAGTGATACTGCATTGTACGTAAGTAGCACAAGTTCTTTATCCATTTTTCACTTTCTATGATATTGAACTTGTACCGTAAACGAGGTTCTTGTAAACAGAGGCGTCCCAAACTTTGGGGTGGCTGTGTCTTTTTGATTTTAATTTCCCTAAGCTATAGGACCATAAGTGGAAGTGCCCTAGGCTCTGTTGCTTTGTTTTTTAGATGTTTCAGGAAACACCATACACTTCTCCCGAGTGTCTGTTGGCAATTTATATCCCGCCCGTCAGCATAAAAAGGCTCCCAGTTCTCCATGGCCTGTCCTGCCTTTCTGGATTTTACACTTTTTTCAGATGGCCCTTTTGACCGGGGGGAAGTGAGACTTCATTGTAGTGCAGATTTCCTTTGCAAGCTTGCTTGGTTGGCCAAAAAGGGCGTATGCGTTTTTTCCTGAATATATTCAGGAAAAAACGCATACGCCCTTTTTGGCCAAGTGCATCATTGTGGACGTTCTGCCTCTTTTCCTATGCTTTCAATGCAATTCCAGTCTACCTCCTGAAATCGGTTTCCTGCAATTCTGCCCCGCTTTCGAGTCCTCTTGGCAGCCTTACTTCAGTATATTTTTGGACGATAGCTGTCATTTATAACTCTGCAGGTTTGTGAATTACAGTGCCCCTGAGCTCCTTTCTTCAACTCGCTTTCTTTTGAGCTGGCCGCAACACCGCAGGATGGCTTCAGGCCCTAATCTGGTTCTGGCACGGCACGCTGAGCCTTTGGTTATTTCCTCTTCCTGGTGGGAAATGAGAGTTCAATTTGCCCGTCCAGACACCTCCAGCTAGTCTCTCATTGGTTCTCCCTATTCCTGTTCATCTTCCGCAGAAATTGCAAACTGGACCAAACAGGAGGTTAAAGGCGCTGACTCTCCAAGTGGGGAGAGTGTTAGTAAAGCGTCTGGAATGTTGCACCCGAGTACCAGGGGAGGAAAACTGAGACATATTTGAACACGTCTCCCATTCACACGGTTGATCATACTCCGGGTTCCACATGCATGTTTTAGCTGAAGGAAGAATACCTTAAACCTGGAGAGTTGAGACCCGTGTAATGGGTACCATGCAATATGACTTCAAAGGGTCTTCATTTGCTCACCGAACCTCTCCAATCCTATCACTGCTGCGTTTATGCCCCTGTACACACGCTTGACTCTCTTTTGGAGACATAGCAATCCATAGGTTTTAAGATACTTACTAGTCAGGTACATTCTTAGGCGTTTAATATGGGGTGTTGGGTTCATTTCATTGAGCAAGGAGTAGCTCTTGTCTATTCCATATTTGGCTTAAGGAACTTTATCTGTGCTCATTTCAATCTCTGGTTTTATGCAGCACCCCAACTCACCTTTCCCCTTAAGCAAGCATAAGTTGGTTTTCTAAATTTGAGACTCTGTTCTGTTCTGTAATTCAGTTCCTGTGTAGCCAAGTTTACATTCCGTGTATTACTGATATCTTATGATGTTTCTTTTTCTGTGTGACTTATTTCAGTTAGAATCATCATACCTGAATCCACTCATTGTGCTGCTAAGGGCCTGATGACATAGATTTCATTGCTGAGTGATATTGCTTTGTAAGTAAATACCACAACTTCTTTATCCATTTTTCACTTTCTGCGATGTTGAACTTGTACTGTAAACGAGGTTCTTGTAAACAGAGGCGTCCCAAACTTTGGGGTGGCTGTGTCTTTTTTATTTTAATTTCCATAAACTATAGGACCATAAGTGGAAGTGCCCTAGGCTCTGTTGCTTTGTTTTTTAGATGTTTCAGGAAACACCATACACTTCTCCCGAGTGTCTGTTGGCAATTTACATCCTGCCCATCAGCATAACAAGGCTCCCAGTTCTCCATGACCTGTCCTGCCTTTCTGGATTTTACACTTTTTTCAGATGGCCCTTTTGACCGGGGGGAGGTGAGACTTCATTGTAGTGCAGAGATCCTTTGCAAGCTTGCTTGGTTGGTCAAAAAGGGTGTATGCATTTTTTCCTGAATATATTCAGGAAAAAACGCTTAGGCCCTTTTTGGCCAAGTGCATCATTGTGGACGCTCTGCCTCTTTTCCTATGCTTCAAATGCAATTCCAGTCTACCTCCTGAAATCGGTTTCCTGCAATTCTGCCCCGCTTTCAAGTCCTCTTGGCAGCCTTACTTCAGTATATTTTTGGACGATAGCTGTCATTTATAACTCTGCAGGTTTGTGAATTACAGTGCCCCTGAGCTCCTTTCTTCAACTCGCTTTCTTTTGAGCTGGCCGCAACACCGCAGGATGGCTTCAGGCCCTAATCTGGTTCTGGCACGGCACGCTGAGCCTTAGGTTATTTCCTCTTCCTGGTGGGAAATGAGAGTTAAATTTGCCCGTCCAGACACCTCCAGCTAGTCTCTCATTGGTTCTCGCTATTCCTGTTCATCTTCCGCAGAAATTGCAAACTGGGCCAAACAGGAGGTTAAGGCGCTGACTCTCCAAGTGGGGAGAGTGTTAGTAAAGCGTCTGGAATGTTGCACCCGAGTACCAGGGGAGGAAAACTGAGACATATTTGAACACGTCTCCCGTTCACACGGTTGATCATACTCTGGGTTCCACATGCATGTTTTAGCTGAAGGAAGAATACCTTAAACCTGGAGAGTTGAGACCCGTGGAATGGGTACCATGCAATATGACTTCAAAGGGTCTTCATTTGCTCACCGAACCTCTCCAAACCTATCACTGCTGCGTTTATGCCCCTGTATACACGCTTGACTCTCTTTTGGAGACATAGCAATCCATAGGTTTTAAGATACTTACTAGTCAGGTACATTCTTAGGCGTTTAATATGGGGTGTTGAGTCCATTTCATTGAGCAAGGAGTAGCTCTGGTCTATTCCATATTTGGCTTAAGGAACTTTATCTGTGCTCATTTCAATCTCCGGTTTTATGCAGCACCCCAACTCACCTTTCACCTTAAGCAAGCATAAGTTGGATTTCTAAATTTGAGACCCTGTTCTGTTTTGGAATTCAGTTCCTGTGTAGCCAAGTTTACATTCCGTGTATTAGTGATATCTTATGATGTTTCTTTTTCTGTGTGACTTATTTCAGTTAGAAGCATCATACCTGAATCCACTCATTGTGCTGCTAAGGGCCTGATGACATAGATTTCATTGCTGAGTGATATTGCTTTGTAAGTAAATACCACAACTTCTTTATCCATTTTTCACTTTCTGTGATAATGAACTTGTACGGTAAACGAGGTTCTTGTAAACAGAGGCGTCCCAAACTTTGGGGTGGCTGTGTCTTTTTGATTTTAATTTCACTAAGCTATAGGACCATAAGTGGAAGTGCCCTAGGCTCTGTTGCTTTGTTTTTTAGATGTTTCAGGAAACACCATACACTTCTCCCGAGTGTCTGTTGGCAATTTACATCCTGCCCATCAGCATAACAAGGCTCCCAGTTCTCCATGACCTGTCCTGCCTTTCTGGATTTTACACTTTTTTCAGATGGCCCTTTTGACAGGGGGGAAGTGAGACTTCATTGTAGTGCAGAGATCCTTTGCAAGCTTGCTTGGTTGGTCAAAAAGGGTGTATGCATTTTTTCCTGAATATATTCAGGAAAAAACGCTTAGGCCCTTTTTGGCCAAGTGCATCATTGTGGACGCTCTGCCTCTTTTCCTATGCTTCAAATGCAATTCCAGTCTACCTCCTGAAATCGGTTTCCTGCAATTCTGCCCCGCTTTCAAGTCCTCTTGGCAGCCTTACTTCAGTATATTTTTGGACGATAGCTGTCATTTATAACTCTGCAGGTTTGTGAATTACAGTGCCCCTGAGCTCCTTTCTTCAACTCGCTTTCTTTTGAGCTGGCCGCAACACCGCAGGATGGCTTCAGGCCCTAATCTTGTTCTGGCACGGCACGCTGAGCCTTTGGTTATTTCCTCTTCCTGGTGGGAAATGAGAGTTCAATTTGCCCGTCCAGACACCTCCAGCTAGTCTCTCATTGGTTCTCCCTATTCCTGTTCATCTTCCGCAGAAATTGCAAACTGGACCAAACAGGAGGTTAAAGGCGCTGACTCTCCAAGTGGGGAGAGTGTTAGTAAAGCGTCTGGAATGTTGCACCCGAGTACCAGGGGAGGAAAACTGAGACATATTTGAACACGTCTCCCATTCACACGGTTGATCATACTCCGGGTTCCACATGCATGTTTTAGCTGAAGGAAGAATACCTTAAACCTGGAGAGTTGAGACCCGTGTAATGGGTACCATGCAATATGACTTCAAAGGGTCTTCATTTGCTCACCGAACCTCTCCAATCCTATCACTGCTGCGTTTATGCCCCTGTACACACGCTTGACTCTCTTTTGGAGACATAGCAATCCATAGGTTTTAAGATACTTACTAGTCAGGTACATTCTTAGGCGTTTAATATGGGGTGTTGAGTTCATTTCATTGAGCAAGGAGTAGCTCTTGTCTATTCCATATTTGGCTTAAGGAACTTTATCTGTGCTCATTTCAATCTCTGGTTTTATGCAGCACCCCAACTCACCTTTCCCCTTAAGCAAGCATAAGTTGGTTTTCTAAATTTGAGACTCTGTTCTGTTCTGTAATTCAGTTCCTGTGTAGCCAAGTTTACATTCCGTGTATTACTGATATCTTATGATGTTTCTTTTTCTGTGTGACTTATTTCAGTTAGAATCATCATACCTGAATCCACTCATTGTGCTGCTAAGGGCCTGATGACATAGATTTCATTGCTGAGTGATATTGCTTTGTAAGTAAATACCACAACTTCTTTATCCATTTTTCACTTTCTGCGATGTTGAACTTGTACTGTAAACGAGGTTCTTGTAAACAGAGGCGTCCCAAACTTTGGGGTGGCTGTGTCTTTTTTATTTTAATTTCCATAAACTATAGGACCATAAGTGGAAGTGCCCTAGGCTCTGTTGCTTTGTTTTTTAGATGTTTCAGGAAACACCATACACTTCTCCCGAGTGTCTGTTGGCAATTTACATCCTGCCCATCAGCATAACAAGGCTCCCAGTTCTCCATGACCTGTCCTGCCTTTCTGGATTTTACACTTTTTTCAGATGGCCCTTTTGACCGGGGGGAGGTGAGACTTCATTGTAGTGCAGAGATCCTTTGCAAGCTTGCTTGGTTGGTCAAAAAGGGTGTATGCATTTTTTCCTGAATATATTCAGGAAAAAACGCTTAGGCCCTTTTTGGCCAAGTGCATCATTGTGGACGCTCTGCCTCTTTTCCTATGCTTCAAATGCAATTCCAGTCTACCTCCTGAAATCGGTTTCCTGCAATTCTGCCCCGCTTTCAAGTCCTCTTGGCAGCCTTACTTCAGTATATTTTTGGACGATAGCTGTCATTTATAACTCTGCAGGTTTGTGAATTACAGTGCCCCTGAGCTCCTTTCTTCAACTCGCTTTCTTTTGAGCTGGCCGCAACACCGCAGGATGGCTTCAGGCCCTAATCTGGTTCTGGCACGGCACGCTGAGCCTTAGGTTATTTCCTCTTCCTGGTGGGAAATGAGAGTTAAATTTGCCCGTCCAGACACCTCCAGCTAGTCTCTCATTGGTTCTCCCTATTCCTGTTCATCTTCCGCAGAAATTGCAAACTGGACCAAACAGGAGGTTAAAGGCGCTGACTCTCCAAGTGGGGAGAGTGTTAGTAAAGCGTCTGGAATGTTGCACCCGAGTACCAGGGGAGGAAAACTGAGACATATTTGAACACGTCTCCCGTTCACACGGTTGATCATACTCCGGGTTCCACATGCATGTTTTAGCTGAAGGAAGAATACCTTAAACCTGGAGAGTTGAGACCCGTGTAATGGGTACCATGCAATATGACTTCAAAGGGTCTTCATTTGCTCACCGAACCTCTCCAATCCTATCACTGCTGCGTTTATGCCCCTGTACACACGCTTGACTCTCTTTTGGAGACATAGCAATCCATAGGTTTTAAGATACTTACTAGTCAGGTACATTCTTAGGCGTTTAATATGGGGTGTTGAGTTCATTTCATTGAGCAAGGAGTAGCTCTTGTCTATTCCATATTTGGCTTAAGGAACTTTATCTGTGCTCATTTCAATCTCTGGTTTTATGCAGCACCCCAACTCACCTTTCCCCTTAAGCAAGCATAAGTTGGTTTTCTAAATTTGAGACTCTGTTCTGTTCTGTAATTCAGTTCCTGTGTAGCCAAGTTTACATTCCGTGTATTACTGATATCTTATGATGTTTCTTTTTCTGTGTGACTTATTTCAGTTAGAATCATCATACCTGAATCCACTCATTGTGCTGCTAAGGGCCTGATGACATAGATTTCATTGCTGAGTGATATTGCTTTGTAAGTAAATACCACAACTTCTTTATCCATTTTTCACTTTCTATGATATTGAACTTGTACCGTAAACGAGGTTCTTGTAAACAGAGGCGTCCCAAACTTTGGGGTGGCTGTGTCTTTTTGATTTTAATTTCCCTAAGCTATAGGACCATAAGTGGAAGTGCCCTAGGCTCTGTTGCTTTGTTTTTTAGATGTTTCAGGAAACACCATACACTTCTCCCGAGTGTCTGTTGGCAATTTATATCCCGCCCGTCAGCATAAAAAGGCTCCCAGTTCTCCATGGCCTGTCCTGCCTTTCTGGATTTTACACTTTTTTCAGATGGCCCTTTTGACCGGGGGGAAGTGAGACTTCATTGTAGTGCAGATTTCCTTTGCAAGTTTGCTTGGTTGGCCAAAAAGGGCGTATGCGTTTTTTCCTGAATATATTCAGGAAAAAACGAATACGCCCTTTTTGGCCAAGTGCATCATTGTGGACGTTCTGCCTCTTTTCCTATGCTTTCAATGCAATTCCAGTCTACCTCCTGAAATCGGTTTCCTGCAATTCTGCCCCGCTTTCAAGTCCTCTTGGCAGCCTTACTTCAGTATATTTTTGGACGATAGCTGTCATTTATATCTCTGCAGGTTTGTGAATTACAGTGCCCCTGAGCTCCTTTCTTCAACTCACTTTCTTGTGACCTGGCCGCAACACCGCAGGATGGCTTCAGGCCCTAATCTGGTTCCGGCACGGCACGCTGAGCCTTTGGTTATTTCCTCTTCCTGGTGGGAAATGAGAGTTCAATTTGCCCGTCCAGACACCTCCAGCTAGTCTCTCATTGGTTCTCGCTATTCCTGTTCATCTTCCGCAGAAATTGCAAACTGGGCCAAACAGGAGGTTAAGGCGCTGACTCTCCAAGTGGGGAGAGTGTTAGTAAAGCGTCTGGAATGTTGCACCCGAGTACCAGGGGAGGAAAACTGAGACATATTTGAACACGTCTCCCGTTCACACGGTTGATCATACTCTGGGTTCCACATGCATGTTTTAGCTGAAGGAAGAATACCTTAAACCTGGAGAGTTGAGACCCGTGGAATGGGTACCATGCAATATGACTTCAAAGGGTCTTCATTTGCTCACCGAACCTCTCCAATCCTATCACTGCTGCGTTTATGCCCCTGTACACATGCTTGATTCTCTTTCGGAGACATAGCAATCCATAGGTTTTAAGATACTTACTAGTCAGGTACATTCTTAGGCGTTTAATATGGGGTGTTGAGTCCATTTCGTTGAGCAAGGAGTAGCTCTTGTCTATTCCATATTTGGCTTAAGGAACTTTATCTGTGCTCATTTCAATCTCTGCTTTTATGCAGCAGCCCAACTCACCTTTCCCCTTAAGCAAGCATAAGTTGGTTTTCTAAATTTGAGACCCTCTTCTGTTCTGTAATTCAGTGCCTGTGTAGCCAAGTTTACATTCCGTGTATTACTGATATCTTATGATGTTTCTTTTTCTGTGTGACTTATTTCAGTTAGAATCATCATACCTGAATCCACTCATTGTGCTACGAAGGGCCTGATGACATAGATTTCATTGCTGAGTGATATTGCTTTGTAAGTAAATACCACAACTTCTTTATCCATTTTTCACTTTCTGTGATGTTGAACTTGTACTGTAAACGAGGTTCTTGTAAACAGAGCCATCCCAAACATTGGGGTGGCTGTGTCTTTTTGATTTTAATTTCCCTAAGCTATAGGACCATAAGTGGAAGTGCCCTAGGCTCTGTTGCTTTGTTGTTTAGATGTTTCAGGAAACACCATACACTTCTCCCGAGTGTCTGTTGGCAATTTACATCCCGCCCATCAGCATAACAAGGCTCCCAGTTCTCCATGGCCTGTCCTGCCTTTCTGGATTTTACACTTTTTTCAGATGGCCCGTTTGACCGGGGGGGAAGTGAGACTTCATTGTAGTGCAGATTTCCTTTGCAAGCTTGCTTGGTTGGCCAAAAAGGGCGTATGCGTTTTTTCCTGAATATATTCAGGAAAAAATGCATACGCCCTTTTTGGCCAAGTGCATCATTGTGGGCGTTCTGCCTCTTTTCCTATGCTTTCAATGCAATTCCAGTCTACCTCCTGAAATCGGCTTCCTGCAATTCTGCCCCGCTTTCAAGTCCTCTTGGCAGCCTTACTTCAGTATATTTTTGGACGATAGCTGTCATTTATAACTCTGCAGGTTTGTGAATTACAGTGCCCCCGAGCTCCTTTCTTCAACTCGCTTTCTTTTGAGCTGGCCGCAACACCGCAGGATGGCTTCAGGCTCTAATCTGGTTCCGGCACGGCACGCTGAGCCTTTGGTTAATTCCTCTTCCTGGTGGGAAATGAGAGTTAAATTTGCCCGTCCAGACACCTCCAGCTAGTCTCTCATTGGTTCTCCCTATTCCTGTTCATCTTCCGCAGAAATTGCAAACTGGGCCAAACAGGAGGTTAAAGGGACTGACTCTCCAAGTTGGGAGAGTGTTAGTAAGGCGTCTGGAATGTTGAACCCGAATACCAGGGTACGAAAACTGAGACATATTTGAACACGTCTCCCGATCAAATGGTTGATCATACTCTGGGTTCCACATGCATGTTTTAGCTGAAGGAAGAATACCTTAAACCTGGGTATTTGAAACCCGTGGAATGGGTACCATGCAATATGACTTCAAAGGGTCTTCATTTGCTCACCGAACCTCTCCAATCCTATCACTGCTGCGTTTATGCCCCTGTACACTTGCTTGATTGTCTTTCGGAGACATAGCAATCCATAGGTTTTAAGATACTTACTAGTCAGGTACATTCTTAGGCGTTTAATATGCGGTGTTGAGTCCATTTCATTGAGCAAGGAGTAGCTCTTGTCTATTCCATATTTGGCTTAAGGAACTTTATCTGTGCTCATTTCAATCTCTGCTTTTATGCAGCACCGCAACTCACCTTTACCCTTAAGCAAGCATAAGTTGGTTTTCTAAATTTGAGACCCTCTTCTGTTCTGTAATTCAGTTCCTGTGTAGCCAAGTTTACATTCCGTGTATTACTGATATCTTATGATGTTTCTTTTTCTGTGTGACTTATTTCAGTTAGATTCATCATACCTGAATCCACTCATTGTGATGCTAAGGGCCTGATGACATAGATTTCATTGCTGAGTGATATTGCTTTGTAAGTAAATACCACAAATTCTTTATCCATTTTTCACTTCCTGTGGTATTGAACTTGTACGGTAATGAGGTTCTTGTAAACAGAGGCGTCCCAAACTTTGGGGTGGCTGTGTCTCTTTGATTTTAATTTCCCTAAGCTATAGGACCATAAGAGGAAGTGCCCTAGGCTCTGTTGCTTTGTTTTTTAGATGTTTCAGGAAACACCATACACTTCTCCCGAGTGTCTGTTGGCAATTTACATCCCGCCCATCAGCATAACAAGGCTCCCAGTTCTCCATGGCCTGTCCTGCCTTTCTGGATTTTACACTTTTTTCAGATGGCCCTTTTGACCGGGGGAAGTGAGACTTCATTGTAGTGCAGATTTCCTTTGTAAGCTTGCTTGGTTGGCCAAAAAGGGCGTATGCGTTTTTTCCTGAATATATTAAGGAAAAAACGCACACGCCCTTTTTGGCCAAGTGCATCATTGTGGACGTTCTGCCTCTTTTCCGATGCTTTCAATGCAATTCCAGTCTACCTCCTGAAATCGGCTTCCTGCAATTCTGCCCCGCTTTCAAGTCCTCTTGGCAGCCTTACTTCAGTATATTTTTGGATGATAGCTGTCATTTATAACTCTGCAGGTTTGTGAATTACAGTGCCCCTGAACTCCTTTCTTCAACTCGCTTTCTTGTGACCTGACCGCAACACCACAGGATGGCTTCAGGCCCTAATGTGGTTCCGGCACGGTACGCTGAGCCTTTGGTTATTTCCTCTTCCTGGTGGGAAATGAGAGTTCAATTTGCCCGTCCAGACACCTCCAGCTAGTCTCTCATTGGTTCTCGCTATTCCTGTTCATCTTCCGCAGAAATTGCAAACTGGGCCAAACAGGAGGTTAAAGGCACTGACTCTCCAAGTGGGGAGAGTGTTAGTAAAGCGTCTGGAATGTTGCACCCGAGTACCAGGGGAGGAAAACTGAGACATATTTGAACACGTCTCCCGATCACATGGTTGATCATACTCTAGGTTCCACATGCATGTTTTAACTGAAGGAAGAATACCTTAAACCTGGAGAGTTGAGACCCGTGGAATGGGTACCATGCAATATGACTTCAAAGGGTCTTCATTTGCTCACCGAACCTCTCCAATCCTATCACTGCTGCGTTTATGCCCCTGTACACATGCTTGATTCTCTTTTGGAGACATAGCAATCCATAGGTTTTAAGATACTTACTAGTCAGGTACATTCTTAGGCGTTTAATATGCGGTGTTGAGTCCATTTCGTTGAGCAAGGAGTAGCTCTTGTCTATTCCATATTTGGCTTAAGGAACTTTATCTGTGCTCATTTCAATCTCCGGTTTTATGCAGCACCCCAACTCACCTTTCCCCTTAAGCAAGCATAAGATGGTTTTCTAAATTTGAGACCCTGTTCTGTTTTGTAATTCAGTTCCTGTGTAGCCAAGTTTACATTCCGTGTATTAGTGATATCTTATGATGTTTCTTTTTCTGTGTGACTTATTTCAGTTAGAATCATCGTACCTGAATCCACTCATTATGCTGCTACGGGCCTGATGACATAGATTTCATTGCTGAGTTATACTGCATTGTACGTAAGTAGCACAAGTTCTTTATCCATTTTTCACTTTCTATGATATTGAACTTGTACCGTAAACGAGGTTCTTGTAAACAGAGGCGTCCCAAACTTTGGGGTGGCTGTGTCTTTTTGATTTTAATTTCCCTAAGCTATAGGACCATAAGTGGAAGTGCCCTAGGCTCTGTTGCTTTGTTTTTTAGATGTTTCAGGAAACACCATACACTTCTCCCGAGTGTCTGTTGGCAATTTATATCCCGCCCGTCAGCATAAAAAGGCTCCCAGTTCTCCATGGCCTGTCCTGCCTTTCTGGATTTTACACTTTTTTCAGATGGCCCTTTTGACCGGGGGGAAGTGAGACTTCATTGTAGTGCAGATTTCCTTTGCAAGTTTGCTTGGTTGGCCAAAAAGGGCGTATGCGTTTTTTCCTGAATATATTCAGGAAAAAACGAATACGCCCTTTTTGGCCAAGTGCATCATTGTGGACGTTCTGCCTCTTTTCCTATGCTTTCAATGCAATTCCAGTCTACCTCCTGAAATCGGTTTCCTGCAATTCTGCCCCGCTTTCAAGTCCTCTTGGCAGCCTTACTTCAGTATATTTTTGGACGATAGCTGTCATTTATATCTCTGCAGGTTTGTGAATTACAGTGCCCCTGAGCTCCTTTCTTCAACTCACTTTCTTGTGACCTGGCCGCAACACCGCAGGATGGCTTCAGGCCCTAATCTGGTTCCGGCACGGCACGCTGAGCCTTTGGTTATTTCCTCTTCCTGGTGGGAAATGAGAGTTCAATTTGCCCGTCCAGACACCTCCAGCTAGTCTCTCATTGGTTCTCGCTATTCCTGTTCATCTTCCGCAGAAATTGCAAACTGGGCCAAACAGGAGGTTAAGGCGCTGACTCTCCAAGTGGGGAGAGTGTTAGTAAAGCGTCTGGAATGTTGCACCCGAGTACCAGGGGAGGAAAACTGAGACATATTTGAACACGTCTCCCGTTCACACGGTTGATCATACTCTGGGTTCCACATGCATGTTTTAGCTGAAGGAAGAATACCTTAAACCTGGAGAGTTGAGACCCGTGGAATGGGTACCATGCAATATGACTTCAAAGGGTCTTCATTTGCTCACCGAACCTCTCCAATCCTATCACTGCTGCGTTTATGCCCCTGTACACATGCTTGATTCTCTTTCGGAGACATAGCAATCCATAGGTTTTAAGATACTTACTAGTCAGGTACATTCTTAGGCGTTTAATATGGGGTGTTGAGTCCATTTCGTTGAGCAAGGAGTAGCTCTTGTCTATTCCATATTTGGCTTAAGGAACTTTATCTGTGCTCATTTCAATCTCTGGTTTTATGCAGCACCCCAACTCACCTTTCCCCTTAAGCAAGCATAAGTTGGTTTTCTAAATTTGAGACCCTGTTCTGTTCTGTAATTCAGTGCCTGTGTAGCCAAGTTTACATTCCGTGTATTACTGATATCTTATGATGTTTCTTTTTCTGTGTGACTTATTTCAGTTAGAATCATCATACCTGAATCCACTCATTGTGCTACGAAGGGCCTGATGACATAGATTTCATTGCTGAGTGATATTGCTTTGTAAGTAAATACCACAACTTCTTTATCCATTTTTCACTTTCTGTGATGTTGAACTTGTACTGTAAACGAGGTTCTTGTAAACAGAGCCATCCCAAACATTGGGGTGGCTGTGTCTTTTTGATTTTAATTTCCCTAAGCTATAGGACCATAAGTGGAAGTGCCCTAGGCTCTGTTGCTTTGTTGTTTAGATGTTTCAGGAAACACCATACACTTCTCCCGAGTGTCTGTTGGCAATTTACATCCCGCCCATCAGCATAACAAGGCTCCCAGTTCTCCATGGCCTGTCCTGCCTTTCTGGATTTTACACTTTTTTCAGATGGCCCGTTTGACCGGGGGGGAAGTGAGACTTCATTGTAGTGCAGATTTCCTTTGCAAGCTTGCTTGGTTGGCCAAAAAGGGCGTATGCGTTTTTTCCTGAATATATTCAGGAAAAAACGCATACGCCCTTTTTGGCCAAGTGCATCATTGTGGACGTTCTGCCTCTTTTCCTATGCTTTCAATGCAATTCCAGTCTACCTCCTGAAATCGGCTTCCTGCAATTCTGCCCCGCTTTCAAGTCCTCTTGGCAGCCTTACTTCAGTATATTTTTGGACGATAGCTGTCATTTATAACTCTGCAGGTTTGTGAATTACAGTGCCCCCGAGCTCCTTTCTTCAACTCGCTTTCTTTTGAGCTGGCCGCAACACCGCAGGATGGCTTCAGGCTCTAATCTGGTTCCGGCACGGCACGCTGAGCCTTTGGTTAATTCCTCTTCCTGGTGGGAAATGAGAGTTAAATTTGCCCGTCCAGACACCTCCAGCTAGTCTCTCATTGGTTCTCCCTATTCCTGTTCATCTTCCGCAGAAATTGCAAACTGGGCCAAACAGGAGGTTAAAGGGACTGACTCACCAAGTTGGGAGAGTGTTAGTAAGGCGTCTGGAATGTTGAACCCGAATACCAGGGTACGAAAACTGAGACATATTTGAACACGTCTCCCGATCAAATGGTTGATCATACTCTGGGTTCCACATGCATGTTTTAGCTGAAGGAAGAATACCTTAAACCTGGGTATTTGAAACCCGTGGAATGGGTACCATGCAATATGACTTCAAAGGGTCTTCATTTGCTCACCGAACCTCTCCAATCCTATCACTGCTGCGTTTATGCCCCTGTACACTTGCTTGATTGTCTTTCGGAGACATAGCAATCCATAGGTTTTAAGATACTTACTAGTCAGGTACATTCTTAGGCGTTTAATATGCGGTGTTGAGTCCATTTCATTGAGCAAGGAGTAGCTCTTGTCTATTCCATATTTGGCTTAAGGAACTTTATCTGTGCTCATTTCAATCTCTGCTTTTATGCAGCACCGCAACTCACCTTTACCCTTAAGCAAGCATAAGTTGGTTTTCTAAATTTGAGACCCTCTTCTGTTCTGTAATTCAGTTCCTGTGTAGCCAAGTTTACATTCCGTGTATTACTGATATCTTATGATGTTTCTTTTTCTGTGTGACTTATTTCAGTTAGATTCATCATACCTGAATCCACTCATTGTGATGCTAAGGGCCTGATGACATAGATTTCATTGCTGAGTGATATTGCTTTGTAAGTAAATACCACAAATTCTTTATCCATTTTTCACTTCCTGTGGTATTGAACTTGTACGGTAATGAGGTTCTTGTAAACAGAGGCGTCCCAAACTTTGGGGTGGCTGTGTCTCTTTGATTTTAATTTCCCTAAGCTATAGGACCATAAGAGGAAGTGCCCTAGGCTCTGTTGCTTTGTTTTTTAGATGTTTCAGGAAACACCATACACTTCTCCCGAGTGTCTGTTGGCAATTTACATCCCGCCCATCAGCATAACAAGGCTCCCAGTTCTCCATGGCCTGTCCTGCCTTTCTGGATTTTACACTTTTTTCAGATGGCCCTTTTGACCGGGGGAAGTGAGACTTCATTGTAGTGCAGATTTCCTTTGTAAGCTTGCTTGGTTGGCCAAAAAGGGCGTATGCGTTTTTTCCTGAATATATTAAGGAAAAAACGCACACACCCTTTTTGGCCAAGTGCATCATTGTGGACGTTCTGCCTCTTTTCCGATGCTTTCAATGCAATTCCAGTCTACCTCCTGAAATCGGCTTCCTGCAATTCTGCCCCGCTTTCAAGTCCTCTTGGCAGCCTTACTTCAGTATATTTTTGGATGATAGCTGTCATTTATAACTCTGCAGGTTTGTGAATTACAGTGCCCCTGAACTCCTTTCTTCAACTCGCTTTCTTGTGACCTGACCGCAACACCACAGGATGGCTTCAGGCCCTAATGTGGTTCCGGCACGGTACGCTGAGCCTTTGGTTATTTCCTCTTCCTGGTGGGAAATGAGAGTTCAATTTGCCCGTCCAGACACCTCCAGCTAGTCTCTCATTGGTTCTCGCTATTCCTGTTCATCTTCCGCAGAAATTGCAAACTGGGCCAAACAGGAGGTTAAAGGCACTGACTCTCCAAGTGGGGAGAGTGTTAGTAAAGCGTCTGGAATGTTGCACCCGAGTACCAGGGGAGGAAAACTGAGACATATTTGAACACGTCTCCCGATCACATGGTTGATCATACTCTAGGTTCCACATGCATGTTTTAACTGAAGGAAGAATACCTTAAACCTGGAGAGTTGAGACCCGTGGAATGGGTACCATGCAATATGACTTCAAAGGGTCTTCATTTGCTCACCGAACCTCTCCAATCCTATCACTGCTGCGTTTATGCCCCTGTACACATGCTTGATTCTCTTTTGGAGACATAGCAATCCATAGGTTTTAAGATACTTACTAGTCAGGTACATTCTTAGGCGTTTAATATGCGGTGTTGAGTCCATTTCGTTGAGCAAGGAGTAGCTCTTGTCTATTCCATATTTGGCTTAAGGAACTTTATCTGTGCTCATTTCAATCTCCGGTTTTATGCAGCACCCCAACTCACCTTTCCCCTTAAGCAAGCATAAGATGGTTTTCTAAATTTGAGACCCTGTTCTGTTTTGTAATTCAGTTCCTGTGTAGCCAAGTTTACATTCCGTGTATTAGTGATATCTTATGATGTTTCTTTTTCTGTGTGACTTATTTCAGTTAGAATCATCGTACCTGAATCCACTCATTATGCTGCTACGGGCCTGATGACATAGATTTCATTGCTGAGTGATACTGCATTGTACGTAAGTAGCACAAGTTCTTTATCCATTTTTCACTTTCTATGATATTGAACTTGTACCGTAAACGAGGTTCTTGTAAACAGAGGCGTCCCAAACTTTGGGGTGGCTGTGTCTTTTTGATTTTAATTTCCCTAAGCTATAGGACCATAAGTGGAAGTGCCCTAGGCTCTGTTGCTTTGTTTTTTAGATGTTTCAGGAAACACCATACACTTCTCCCGAGTGTCTGTTGGCAATTTATATCCCGCCCGTCAGCATAAAAAGGCTCCCAGTTCTCCATGGCCTGTCCTGCCTTTCTGGATTTTACACTTTTTTCAGATGGCCCTTTTGACCGGGGGGAAGTGAGACTTCATTGTAGTGCAGATTTCCTTTGCAAGCTTGCTTGGTTGGCCAAAAAGGGCGTATGCGTTTTTTCCTGAATATATTCAGGAAAAAACGCATACGCCCTTTTTGGCCAAGTGCATCATTGTGGACGTTCTGCCTCTTTTCCTATGCTTTCAATGCAATTCCAGTCTACCTCCTGAAATCGGTTTCCTGCAATTCTGCCCCGCTTTCAAGTCCTCTTGGCAGCCTTACTTCAGTATATTTTTGGACGATAGCTGTCATTTATATCTCTGCAGGTTTGTGAATTACAGTGCCCCTGAGCTCCTTTCTTCAACTCACTTTCTTGTGACCTGGCCGCAACACCGCAGGATGGCTTCAGGCCCTAATCTGGTTCCGGCACGGCACGCTGAGCCTTTGGTTATTTCCTCTTCCTGGTGGGAAATGAGAGTTCAATTTGCCCGTCCAGACACCTCCAGCTAGTCTCTCATTGGTTCTCGCTATTCCTGTTCATCTTCCGCAGAAATTGCAAACTGGGCCAAACAGGAGGTTAAGGCGCTGACTCTCCAAGTGGGGAGAGTGTTAGTAAAGCGTCTGGAATGTTGCACCCGAGTACCAGGGGAGGAAAACTGAGACATATTTGAACACGTCTCCCGTTCACACGGTTGATCATACTCTGGGTTCCACATGCATGTTTTAGCTGAAGGAAGAATACCTTAAACCTGGAGAGTTGAGACCCGTGGAATGGGTACCATGCAATATGACTTCAAAGGGTCTTCATTTGCTCACCGAACCTCTCCAAACCTATCACTGCTGCGTTTATGCCCCTGTATACACGCTTGACTCTCTTTTGGAGACATAGCAATCCATAGGTTTTAAGATACTTACTAGTCAGGTACATTCTTAGGCGTTTAATATGGGGTGTTGAGTCCATTTCATTGAGCAAGGAGTAGCTCTGGTCTATTCCATATTTGGCTTAAGGAACTTTATCTGTGCTCATTTCAATCTCCGGTTTTATGCAGCACCCCAACTCACCTTTCACCTTAAGCAAGCATAAGTTGGATTTCTAAATTTGAGACCCTGTTCTGTTTTGGAATTCAGTTCCTGTGTAGCCAAGTTTACATTCCGTGTATTAGTGATATCTTATGATGTTTCTTTTTCTGTGTGACTTATTTCAGTTAGAATCATCATACCTGAATCCACTCATTGTGCTGCTACGGGCCTGATGACATAGATTTCATTGCTGAGTGATACTGCATTGTACGTAAGTACCACAAGTTCTTTATCCATTTTTCACTTTCTGTGATAATGAACTTGTACGGTAAACGAGGTTCTTGTAAACAGAGGCGTCCCAAACTTTGGGGTGGCTGTGTCTTTTTGATTTTAATTTCCCTAAGCTATAGGACCATAAGTGGAAGTGCCCTAGGCTCTGTTGCTTTGTTTTTTAGATGTTTCAGGAAACACCATACACTTCTCCCGAGTGTCTGTTGGCAATTTACATCCTGCCCATCAGCATAACAAGGCTCCCAGTTCTCCATGACCTGTCCTGCCTTTCTGGATTTTACACTTTTTTCAGATGGCCCTTTTGACCGGGGGGAAGTGAGACTTCATTGTAGTGCAGAGATCCTTTGCAAGCTTGCTTGGTTGGTCAAAAAGGGTGTATGCATTTTTTCCTGAATATATTCAGGAAAAAACGCTTAGGCCCTTTTTGGCCAAGTGCATCATTGTGGACGCTCTGCCTCTTTTCCTATGCTTCAAATGCAATTCCAGTCTACCTCCTGAAATTGGTTTCCTGCAATTCTGCCCCGCTTTCAAGTCCTCTTGGCAGCCTTACTTCAGTATATTTTTGGACGATAGCTGTCATTTATAACTCTGCAGGTTTGTGAATTACAGTGCCCCTGAGCTCCTTTCTTCAACTCGCTTTCTTTTGAGCTGGCCGCAACACCGCAGGATGGCTTCAGGCCCTAATCTGGTTCTGGCACGGCACGCTGAGCCTTTGGTTATTTCCTCTTCCTGGTGGGAAATGAGAGTTCAATTTGCCCGTCCAGACACCTCCAGCTAGTCTCTCATTGGTTCTCCCTATTCCTGTTCATCTTCCGCAGAAATTGCAAACTGGACCAAACAGGAGGTTAAAGGCGCTGACTCTCCAAGTGGGGAGAGTGTTAGTAAAGCGTCTGGAATGTTGCACCCGAGTACCAGGGGAGGAAAACTGAGACATATTTGAACACGTCTCCCATTCACACGGTTGATCATACTCCGGGTTCCACATGCATGTTTTAGCTGAAGGAAGAATACCTTAAACCTGGAGAGTTGAGACCCGTGTAATGGGTACCATGCAATATGACTTCAAAGGGTCTTCATTTGCTCACCGAACCTCTCCAATCCTATCACTGCTGCGTTTATGCCCCTGTACACACGCTTGACTCTCTTTTGGAGACATAGCAATCCATAGGTTTTAAGATACTTACTAGTCAGGTACATTCTTAGGCGTTTAATATGGGGTGTTGAGTTCATTTCATTGAGCAAGGAGTAGCTCTTGTCTATTCCATATTTGGCTTAAGGAACTTTATCTGTGCTCATTTCAATCTCTGGTTTTATGCAGCACCCCAACTCACCTTTCCCCTTAAGCAAGCATAAGTTGGTTTTCTAAATTTGAGACTCTGTTCTGTTCTGTAATTCAGTTCCTGTGTAGCCAAGTTTACATTCCGTGTATTACTGATATCTTATGATGTTTCTTTTTCTGTGTGACTTATTTCAGTTAGAATCATCATACCTGAATCCACTCATTGTGCTGCTAAGGGCCTGATGACATAGATTTCATTGCTGAGTGATATTGCTTTGTAAGTAAATACCACAACTTCTTTATCCATTTTTCACTTTCTGCGATGTTGAACTTGTACTGTAAACGAGGTTCTTGTAAACAGAGGCGTCCCAAACTTTGGGGTGGCTGTGTCTTTTTTATTTTAATTTCCATAAACTATAGGACCATAAGTGGAAGTGCCCTAGGCTCTGTTGCTTTGTTTTTTAGATGTTTCAGGAAACACCATACACTTCTCCCGAGTGTCTGTTGGCAATTTACATCCTGCCCATCAGCATAACAAGGCTCCCAGTTCTCCATGACCTGTCCTGCCTTTCTGGATTTTACACTTTTTTCAGATGGCCCTTTTGACCGGGGGGAGGTGAGACTTCATTGTAGTGCAGAGATCCTTTGCAAGCTTGCTTGGTTGGTCAAAAAGGGTGTATGCATTTTTTCCTGAATATATTCAGGAAAAAACGCTTAGGCCCTTTTTGGCCAAGTGCATCATTGTGGACGCTCTGCCTCTTTTCCTATGCTTCAAATGCAATTCCAGTCTACCTCCTGAAATCGGTTTCCTGCAATTCTGCCCCGCTTTCAAGTCCTCTTGGCAGCCTTACTTCAGTATATTTTTGGACGATAGCTGTCATTTATAACTCTGCAGGTTTGTGAATTACAGTGCCCCTGAGCTCCTTTCTTCAACTCGCTTTCTTTTGAGCTGGCCGCAACACCGCAGGATGGCTTCAGGCCCTAATCTGGTTCTGGCACGGCACGCTGAGCCTTAGGTTATTTCCTCTTCCTGGTGGGAAATGAGAGTTCAATTTGCCCGTCCAGACACCTCCAGCTAGTCTCTCATTGGTTCTCCCTATTCCTGTTCATCTTCCGCAGAAATTGCAAACTGGACCAAACAGGAGGTTAAAGGCGCTGACTCTCCAAGTGGGGAGAGTGTTAGTAAAGCGTCTGGAATGTTGCACCCGAGTACCAGGGGAGGAAAACTGAGACATATTTGAACACGTCTCCCATTCACACGGTTGATCATACTCCGGGTTCCACATGCATGTTTTAGCTGAAGGAAGAATACCTTAAACCTGGAGAGTTGAGACCCGTGTAATGGGTACCATGCAATATGACTTCAAAGGGTCTTCATTTGCTCACCGAACCTCTCCAATCCTATCACTGCTGCGTTTATGCCCCTGTACACACGCTTGACTCTCTTTTGGAGACATAGCAATCCATAGGTTTTAAGATACTTACTAGTCAGGTACATTCTTAGGCGTTTAATATGGGGTGTTGAGTTCATTTCATTGAGCAAGGAGTAGCTCTTGTCTATTCCATATTTGGCTTAAGGAACTTTATCTGTGCTCATTTCAATCTCTGGTTTTATGCAGCACCCCAACTCACCTTTCCCCTTAAGCAAGCATAAGTTGGTTTTCTAAATTTGAGACTCTGTTCTGTTCTGTAATTCAGTTCCTGTGTAGCCAAGTTTACATTCCGTGTATTACTGATATCTTATGATGTTTCTTTTTCTGTGTGACTTATTTCAGTTAGAATCATCATACCTGAATCCACTCATTGTGCTGCTAAGGGCCTGATGACATAGATTTCATTGCTGAGTGATATTGCTTTGTAAGTAAATACCACAACTTCTTTATCCATTTTTCACTTTCTGCGATGTTGAACTTGTACTGTAAACGAGGTTCTTGTAAACAGAGGCGTCCCAAACTTTGGGGTGGCTGTGTCTTTTTTATTTTAATTTCCATAAACTATAGGACCATAAGTGGAAGTGCCCTAGGCTCTGTTGCTTTGTTTTTTCGATGTTTCAGGAAACACCATACACTTCTCCCGAGTGTCTGTTGGCAATTTACATCCCGCCCATCAGCATAAAAAGGCTCCCAGTTCTCCATGGCCTGTCCTGCCTTTCTGGATTTTACACTTTTTTCAGATGGCCCTTTTGACCGGGGGGAAGTGAGACTTCATTGTAGTGCAGATTTCCTTTGCAAGTTTGCTTGGTTGGCCAAAAAGGGCGTATGCGTTTTTTCCTGAATATATTCAGGAAAAAACGAATACGCCCTTTTTGGCCAAGTGCATCATTGTGGACGTTCTGCCTCTTTTCCTATGCTTTCAATGCAATTCCAGTCTACCTCCTGAAATCGGTTTCCTGCAATTCTGCCCCGCTTTCAAGTCCTCTTGGCAGCCTTACTTCAGTATATTTTTGGACGATAGCTGTCATTTATATCTCTGCAGGTTTGTGAATTACAGTGCCCCTGAGCTCCTTTCTTCAACTCACTTTCTTGTGACCTGGCCGCAACACCGCAGGATGGCTTCAGGCCCTAATCTGGTTCCGGCACGGCACGCTGAGCCTTTGGTTATTTCCTCTTCCTGGTGGGAAATGAGAGTTCAATTTGCCCGTCCAGACACCTCCAGCTAGTCTCTCATTGGTTCTCGCTATTCCTGTTCATCTTCCGCAGAAATTGCAAACTGGGCCAAACAGGAGGTTAAGGCGCTGACTCTCCAAGTGGGGAGAGTGTTAGTAAAGCGTCTGGAATGTTGCACCCGAGTACCAGGGGAGGAAAACTGAGACATATTTGAACACGTCTCCCGTTCACACGGTTGATCATACTCTGGGTTCCACATGCATGTTTTAGCTGAAGGAAGAATACCTTAAACCTGGAGAGTTGAGACCCGTGAAATGGGTACCATGCAATATGACTTCAAAGGGTCTTCATTTGCTCACCGAACCTCTCCAATCCTATCACTGCTGCGTTTATGCCCCTGTACACATGCTTGATTCTCTTTCGGAGACATAGCAATCCATAGGTTTTAAGATACTTACTAGTCAGGTACATTCTTAGGCGTTTAATATGGGGTGTTGAGTCCATTTCGTTGAGCAAGGAGTAGCTCTTGTCTATTCCATATTTGGCTTAAGGAACTTTATCTGTGCTCATTTCAATCTCTGCTTTTATGCAGCAGCCCAACTCACCTTTCCCCTTAAGCAAGCATAAGTTGGTTTTCTAAATTTGAGACCCTGTTCTGTTCTGTAATTCAGTGCCTGTGTAGCCAAGTTTACATTCCGTGTATTACTGATATCTTATGATGTTTCTTTTTCTGTGTGACTTATTTCAGTTAGAATCATCATACCTGAATCCACTCATTGTGCTACGAAGGGCCTGATGACATAGATTTCATTGCTGAGTGATATTGCTTTGTAAGTAAATACCACAACTTCTTTATCCATTTTTCACTTTCTGTGATGTTGAACTTGTACTGTAAACGAGGTTCTTGTAAACAGAGCCATCCCAAACATTGGGGTGGCTGTGTCTTTTTGATTTTAATTTCCCTAAGCTATAGGACCATAAGTGGAAGTGCCCTAGGCTCTGTTGCTTTGTTGTTTAGATGTTTCAGGAAACACCATACACTTCTCCCGAGTGTCTGTTGGCAATTTACATCCCGCCCATCAGCATAACAAGGCTCCCAGTTCTCCATGGCCTGTCCTGCCTTTCTGGATTTTACACTTTTTTCAGATGGCCCGTTTGACCGGGGGGGAAGTGAGACTTCATTGTAGTGCAGATTTCCTTTGCAAGCTTGCTTGGTTGGCCAAAAAGGGCGTATGCGTTTTTTCCTGAATATATTCAGGAAAAAACGCATACGCCCTTTTTGGCCAAGTGCATCATTGTGGACGTTCTGCCTCTTTTCCTATGCTTTCAATGCAATTCCAGTCTACCTCCTGAAATCGGCTTCCTGCAATTCTGCCCCGCTTTCAAGTCCTCTTGGCAGCCTTACTTCAGTATATTTTTGGACGATAGCTGTCATTTATAACTCTGCAGGTTTGTGAATTACAGTGCCCCCGAGCTCCTTTCTTCAACTCGCTTTCTTTTGAGCTGGCCGCAACACCGCAGGATGGCTTCAGGCTCTAATCTGGTTCCGGCACGGCACGCTGAGCCTTTGGTTAATTCCTCTTCCTGGTGGGAAATGAGAGTTAAATTTGCCCGTCCAGACACCTCCAGCTAGTCTCTCATTGGTTCTCCCTATTCCTGTTCATCTTCCGCAGAAATTGCAAACTGGGCCAAACAGGAGGTTAAAGGGACTGACTCTCCAAGTTGGGAGAGTGTTAGTAAGGCGTCTGGAATGTTGAACCCGAATACCAGGGTACGAAAACTGAGACATATTTGAACACGTCTCCCGATCAAATGGTTGATCATACTCTGGGTTCCACATGCATGTTTTAGCTGAAGGAAGAATACCTTAAACCTGGGTATTTGAAACCCGTGGAATGGGTACCATGCAATATGACTTCAAAGGGTCTTCATTTGCTCACCGAACCTCTCCAATCCTATCACTGCTGCGTTTATGCCCCTGTACACTTGCTTGATTGTCTTTCGGAGACATAGCAATCCATAGGTTTTAAGATACTTACTAGTCAGGTACATTCTTAGGCGTTTAATATGCGGTGTTGAGTCCATTTCATTGAGCAAGGAGTAGCTCTTGTCTATTCCATATTTGGCTTAAGGAACTTTATCTGTGCTCATTTCAATCTCTGCTTTTATGCAGCACCGCAACTCACCTTTACCCTTAAGCAAGCATAAGTTGGTTTTCTAAATTTGAGACCCTCTTCTGTTCTGTAATTCAGTTCCTGTGTAGCCAAGTTTACATTCCGTGTATTACTGATATCTTATGATGTTTCTTTTTCTGTGTGACTTATTTCAGTTAGATTCATCATACCTGAATCCACTCATTGTGCTGCTAAGGGCCTGATGACATAGATTTCATTGCTGAGTGATATTGCTTTGTAAGTAAATACCACAACTTCTTTATCCATTTTTCACTTTCTGTGATATTGAACTTGTACGGTAAACCAGGTTCTTGTAAACAGAGGCGTCTCAAACTTTGGGGTGGCTGTGTCTTTTTGATTTTAATTTCCCTAAGCTATAGGACCATAAGTGGAAGTGCCCTAGGCTCTGTTGCTTTGTTTTTTAGATGTTTCAGGAAACACCATACACTTCTCCCGAGTGTCTGTTGGCAATTTACATCCCGCCCATCAGCATAACAAGGCTCCCAGTTCTCCATGGCCTGTCCTGCCTTTCTGGATTTTACACTTTTTTCAGATGGCCCTTTTGACCGGGGGGAAGTGAGACTTCATTGTAGTGCAGATTTCCTTTGCAAGCTTGCTTGGTTGGCCAAAAAGGGCGTATGCGTTTTTTCCTGAATATATTCAGGAAAAAACGCATACGCCCTTTGTGGCCAAGTGCATCATTGTGGACGTTCTGCCTCTTTTCCTATGCTTTCAATGCAATTCCAGTCTACCTCCTGAAATCGGCTTCCTGCAATTCTGCCCCGCTTTCAAGTCCTCTTGGCAGCCTTACTTCAGTATATTTTTGGACGATAGCTGTCATTTATAACTCTGCAGGTTTGTGAATTACAGTGCCCCTGAACTCCTTTCTTCAACTCGCTTTCTTGTGACCTGACCGCAACACCACAGGATGTCTTCAGGCCCTAATGTGGTTCCGGCACGGCACGCTGAGCCTTTGGTTATTTCCTCTTCCTGGTGGGAAATGAGAGTTCAATTTGCCCGTCCAGACACCTCCAGCTAGTCTCTCATTGGTTCTCCCTATTCCTGTTCATCTTCCGCAGAAATTGCAAACTGGGCCAAACAGGAGGTTAAAGGCGCTGACTCTCCAAGTGGGGAGAGTGTTAGTAAAGCGTCTGGAATGTTGCACCCGAGTACCAGGGGAGGAAAACTGAGACATATTTGAACACGTCTCCCGATCACATGGTTGATCATACTCTAGGTTCCACATGCATGTTTTAACTGAAGGAAGAATACCTTAAACCTGGAGAGTTGAGACCCGTGGAATGGGTACCATGCAATATGACTTCAAAGGGTCTTCATTTGCTCACCGAACCTCTCCAATCCTATCACTGCTGCGTTTATGCCCCTGTACACACGCTTGATTCTCTTTTGGAGACATAGCAATCCATAGGTTTTAAGATACTTACTAGTCAGGTACATTCTTAGGCGTTTAATATGTGGTGTTGAGTCCATTTCGTTGAGCAAGGAGTAGCTCTTGTCTAGTCCATATTTGGCTTAAGGAACTTTATCTGTGCTCATTTCAATCTCCGGTTTTATGCAGCACCCCAACTCACCTTTCCCCTTAAGCAAGCATAAGTTGGTTTTCTAAATTTGAGACCCTGTTCTGTTTTGGAATTCAGTTCCTGTGTAGCCAAGTTTACATTCCGTGTATTAGTGATATCTTATGATGTTTCTTTTTCTGTGTGACTTATTTCAGTTAGAATCATCGTACCTGAATCCACTCATTATGCTGCTACGGGCCTGATGACATAGATTTCATTGCTGAGTGATACTGCATTGTACGTAAGTAGCACAAGTTCTTTATCCATTTTTCACTTTCTATGATATTGAACTTGTACCGTAAACGAGGTTCTTGTAAACAGAGGCGTCCCAAACTTTGGGGTGGCTGTGTCTTTTTGATTTTAATTTCCCTAAGCTATAGGACCATAAGTGGAAGTGCCCTAGGCTCTGTTGCTTTGTTTTTTAGATGTTTCAGGAAACACCATACACTTCTCCCGAGTGTCTGTTGGCAATTTATATCCCGCCCGTCAGCATAAAAAGGCTCCCAGTTCTCCATGGCCTGTCCTGCCTTTCTGGATTTTACACTTTTTTCAGATGGCCCTTTTGACCGGGGGGGAGTGAGACTTCATTGTAGTGCAGATTTCCTTTGCAAGTTTGCTTGGTTGGCCAAAAAGGGCGTATGCGTTTTTTCCTGAATATATTCAGGAAAAAACGAATACGCACTTTTTGGCCAAGTGCATCATTGTGGACGTTCTGCCTCTTTTCCTATGCTTTCAATGCAATTCCAGTCTACCTCCTGAAATCGGTTTCCTGCAATTCTGCCCCGCTTTCAAGTCCTCTTGGCAGCCTTACTTCAGTATATTTTTGGACGATAGCTGTCATTTATATCTCTGCAGGTTTGTGAATTACAGTGCCCCTGAGCTCCTTTCTTCAACTCACTTTCTTGTGACCTGGCCGCAACACCGCAGGATGGCTTCAGGCCCTAATCTGGTTCTGGCACGGCACGCTGAGCCTTTGGTTATTTCCTCTTCCTGGTGGGAAATGAGAGTTCAATTTGCCCGTCCAGACACCTCCAGCTAGTCTCTCATTGGTTCTCGCTATTCCTGTTCATCTTCCGCAGAAATTGCAAACTGGGCCAAACAGGAGGTTAAGGCGCTGACTCTCCAAGTGGGGAGAGTGTTAGTAAAGCGTCTGGAATGTTGCACCCGAGTACCAGGGGAGGAAAACTGAGACATATTTGAACACGTCTCCCGTTCACACGGTTGATCATACTCTGGGTTCCACATGCATATTTTAGCTGAAGGAAGAATACCTTAAACCTGGGTAGTTGAAACCCGTGGAATGGGTACCATGCAATATGACTTCAAAGGGTCTTCATTTGCTCACCGAACCTCTCCAATCCTATCACTGCTGCGTTTATGCCCCTGTACACTTGCTTGATTGTCTTTCGGAGACATAGCAATCCATAGGTTTTAAGATACTTACTAGTCAGGTACATTCTTAGGCGTTTAATATGCGGTGTTGAGTCCATTTCATTGAGCAAGGAGTAGCTCTTGTCTATTCCATATTTGGCTTAAGGAACTTTATCTGTGCTCGTTTCAATCTCTGGTTTTATGCAGCACCCCAACTCACCTTTACCCTTAAGCAAGCATAAGTTGGTTTTCTAAATTTGAGACCCTGTTCTGTTCTGTAATTCAGTTCCTGTGTAGCCAAGTTTACATTCCGTGTATTACTGATATCTTATGATGTTTCTTTTTCTGTGTGACTTATTTCAGTTAGATTCATCATACCTGAATCCACTCATTGTGCTGCTAAGGGCCTGATGACATAGATTTCATTGCTGAGTGATATTGCTTTGTAAGTAAATACCACAACTTCTTTATCCATTTTTCACTTTCTGCGATGTTGAACTTGTACTGTAAACGAGGTTCTTGTAAACAGAGCCATTCCAAACTTTGGGGTGGCTGTGTCTTTTTGATTTTAATTTCCCTAAGCTATAGGACCATAAGTGGAAGTGCCCTAGGCTCTGTTGCTTTGTTTATTAGATGTTTCAGGAATCACCATACACTTCTCCCGAGTGTCTGTTGGCAATTTACATCCCGCCCATCAGCATAACAAGGCTCCCAGTTCTCCATGGCCTGTCCTGCCTTTCTGGATTTTACACTTTTTTCAGATGGCCCTTTTGACCGGGGGGAAGTGAGACTTCATTGTAGTGCAGATTTCCTTTGCAAGCTTGCTTGGTTGGGCAAAAAGGGCGTATGCGTTTTTTCCTGAATATATTCAGGAGAAAACGCATACGCCCTTTTTGGCCAAGTGCATCATTGTGGACGTTCTGCCTCTTTTCCTATGCTTTCAATGCAATTCCAGTCTACCTCCTGAAATCGGTTTCCTCCAATTCTGCCCCGCTTTCAAGTCCTCTTGGCAGCCTTACTTCAGTATATTTTTGGACGATAGCTGTCATTTATAACTCTGCAGGTTTGTGAATTACAGTGCCCCTGAGCTCCTTTCTTCAACTCGCTTTCTTGTGACCTGGCCGCAACACCGCAGGATGGCTTCAGGCCCTAATCTGGTTCCGGCACGGCACGCTGAGCCTTTGCTTAATTCCTCTTCCTGGTGGGAAATGAGAGTTAAATTTGCCCGTCCAGAGACCTCCAGCTAGTCTCTCATTGGTTCTCGCTATTCCTCTTCATCTTCCGCAGAAATTGCAAACTGGGCCAAACAGGAGGTTAAAGGGACTGACTCTCCAAGTCGGGAGAGTGTCAATAAAGCGTCTGGAATGTTGCACCCGAGTACCAGGGGAGGAAAACTGAGACATATTTGAACACGTCTCCCGATCACATGGTTGATCATACTCTAGGTTCCACATGCATGTTTTAGCTGAAGGAAGAATACCTTAAACCTGGGTAGTTGAAACCCGTGGAATGGGTACCATGCAATATGACTTCAAAGAGTCATTTGCTCACCGAACCTCTCCAATCCTATCACTGCTGCGTTTATGCCCCTGTACACACGTTTGATTCTCTTGGAGACATAGCAATCCATAGGTTTTAAGATACTAGTCAGGTACATTCTTAGGCGTTTAATATGGGGTGTTGAGTCCATTTTGTTGAGCAAGGAGTAGCTCTTGTCTATTCCATATTTGGCTTAAGGAACTTTATCTGTGCTCATTTCAATCTCTGGTTTTATGCAGCACCCCAACTCACCTTTCCCCTTAAGCAAGCATAAGTTGGTTTTCTAAATTTGAGACCCTGTTCTGTTTTGGAATTCAGTTCCTGTGTAGCCAAGTTTACATTCCATGTATTACTGATATCTTATGATGTTTCTTTTTCTGTGTGACTTATTTCAGTTAGAATCATCATACCTGAATCCACTCATTGTGCTGCTAAGGGCCTGATGACATAGATTTCATTGCTGAGTGATATTGCTTTGTAAGTGAATACCACAACTTCTTTATCCATTTTTCACTTTCTGTGATATTGAACTTGTACGGTAAACCAGGTTCTTGTAAACAGAGGCGTCTCAAACTTTGGGGTGGCTGTGTCTTTTTGATTTTAATTTCCCCATGCTATAGGACCATAAGTGGAAGTGCCCTAGGCTCTGTTGCTTTGTTTTTTAGATGTTTCAGGAAACACCATACACTTCTCCCGAGTGTCTGTTGGCAATTTACATCCCGCCCATCAGCATAACAAGGCTCCCAGTTCTCCATGGCCTGTCCTGCCTGTCTGGATTTTACACTTTTTTCAGATGGCCCTTTTGACCGGGGGGAAGTGAGACTTCATTGTAGTGCAGATTTCCTTTGTAAGCTTGCTTGGTTGGCCAAAAAGGGCGTATGCGTTTTTTCCTGAATATATTAAGGAAAAAACGCACACGCCCTTTTTGGCCAAGTGCCTCATTGTGGACGTTCTGCCTCTTTCCCGATGCTTTCAATGCAATTCCAGTCTACCTCCTGAAATCGGTTTCCTGCAATTCTGCCCCGCTTTCAAGTGCTCTTGGCAGCCTTACTTCAGTATATTTTTGGACGATAGCTGTCATTTATAACTCTGCAGGTTTGTGAATTACAGTGCCCCTGAGCTCCTTTCTTCAACTCGTTTTCTTTTGAGCTGGCCGCAACACCGCAGGATGGCTTCAGGCCCTAATCTGGTTCTGGCATGGCACGCTGAGCCTTTGGTTATTTCCTCTTCCTGGTGGGAAATGAGAGTTATATTTGCCCGTCCAGACACCTCCAGCTAGTCTCTCATTGGTTCTCCCTATTCCTGTTCATGTTCCGCAGAAATTGCAAACTGGGCCAAACAGGAGGTTGAAGGGACTGACTCTCCAAGTCGGGAGAGTGTTAGTAAAGCGTCTGGAATGTTGCACCCGAGTACCAGGGTACGAAAACTGAGACATATTTGAACACGTCTCCCGTTCACACGGTTGATCATACTCTGGGTTCCACATGCATGTTTTAGCTGAAGGAAGAATACCTTAAACCTGGAGAGTTGAGACCCGTGGAATGGGTACCATGCAATATGACTTCAAAGGGTCTTCATTTGCTCACCAAACCTCTCCAATCCTATCACTGCTGCGTTTATGCCCCTGTACACATGCTTGATTCTCTTTCGGAGACATAGCAATCCATAGGTTTTAAGATACTTACTAGTCAGGTACATTCTTAGGCGTTTAATATGGGGTGTTGAGTCCATTTCGTTGAGCAAGGAGTAGCTCTTGTCTATTCCATATTTGGCTTAAGGAACTTTATCTGTGCTCATTTCAATCTCTGGTTTTATGCAGCACCCCAACTCACCTTTCCCCTTAAGCAAGCATAAGTTGGTTTTCTAAATTTGAGACCCTGTTCTGTTCTGTAATTCAGTTCCTGTGTAGCCAAGTTTACATTCCGTTTATTACTGATATCTTATGATGTTTCTTTTTCTGTGTGACTTATTTCAGTTAGAAGCATCATACCTGAATCCACTCATTGTGCTGCTAAGGGCCTGATGACATAGATTTCATTGCTGAGTGATATTGCTTTGTAAGTAAATACCACAACTTCTTTATCCATTTTTCACTTTCTACGATGTTGAACTTGTACCGTAAACGAGGTTCTTGTAAACAGAGGCGTCCCAAACTTTGGGGTGGCTGTGTCTTTTTGATTTTAATTTCCCTAAGCTATAGGACCATAAGTGGAAGTGCCCTAGGCTCTGTTGCTTTGTTTTTTAGATGTTTCAGGAAACACCATACACTTCTCCCGAGTGGCTGTTGGCAATTTACATCCCGCCCATCAGCATAACAAGGCTCCCAGTTCTCCATGGCCTGTCCTGCCTTTCTGGATTTTACACTTTTTCAGATGGCCCTTTTGACCGGGGGGAAGTGAGACTTCATTGTAGTGCAGATTTCCTTTGCAAGCTTGCTTGGTTGGCCAAAAAGGGCGTATGCGTTTTTTCCTGAATATATTCAGGAAAAAACGCATACACCCTTTTTGGCCAAGTGCATCATTGTGGACGTTCTGCCTCTTTTCCTATGCTTTCAATGCAATTCCAGTCTACCTCCTGAAATTGGTTTCCTGCAATTCTGCCCCGCTTTCAAGTCCTCTTGGCAGCCTTACTTCAGTATATTTTTGGACGATAGCTGTCATTTATAACTCTGCAGGTTTGTGAATTACAGTGCCCCTGAGCTCCTTTCTTCAACTCGCTTTCTTGTGACCTGGCCGCAACACCGCCGGATGGCTTCAGGCCCTAATCTGGTTCCGGCACGGCACGCTGAGCCTTTGGTTATTTCCTCTTCCTGGTGGGAAATGAGAGTTAAATTTGCCCGTCCAGACACCTCCAGCTAATCTCTCATTGGTTCTCGCTATTCCTGTTCATCTTCCGCAGAAATTGCAAACTGGGCCAAACAGGAGGTTAAAGGGACTGACTCTCCAAGTTGGGAGAGTGTTAGTAAAGCGTCTGGAATGTTGCACCCGAGTACCAGGGTACGAAAACTGAGACATATTTGAACACGTCTCCCGATCACATGGTTGATCATACTCTAGGTTTCACATGCATGTTTTAGCTGAAGGAAGAATACCTTAAACCTGGAGAGTTGAGACCCGTGGAATGGGTACCATGCAATATGACTTCAAAGGGTCTTCATTTGCTCACCGAACCTCTCCAATCCTATCACTGCTGCGTTTATGCCCCTGTACACATGCTTGATTCTCTTTCGGAGACATAGCAATCCATAGGTTTTAAGATACTTACTAGTCAGGTACATTCTTAGGCGTTTAATATGGGGTGTTGAGTCCATTTCATTGAGCACGGAGTAGATCTTGTCTATTCCACATTTGGCTTAAGGAACTTTATCTGTGCTCATTTCAATCTCTGGTTTTATGCAGCACCCCAACTCACCTTTCCCCTTAAGCAAGCATAAGTTGGTTTTCTAAATTTGAGACCCTGTTCTGTTCTGTAATTCAGTTCCTGTGTAGCCAAGTTTACATTCCGTGTATTAGTGATATCTTATGATGTTTCTTTTTCTGTGTGACTTATTTCAGTTAGAATCATCGTACCTGAATCCACTCATTATGCTGCTACGGGCCTGATGACATAGATTTCATTGCTGAGTGATACTGCATTGTACGTAAGTAGCACAAGTTCTTTATCCATTTTTCACTTTCTGTGATATTGAACTTGTACGGTAAACGAGGTTCTTGTAAACAGAGGCGTCCCAAACTTTGGGGTGGCTGTGTCTTTTTGATTTTAATTTCACTAAGCTATAGGACCATAAGTGGAAGTGCCCTAGGCTCTGTTGCTTTGTTTTTTAGATGTTTCCGGAAACACCATACACTTCTCCCGAGTGTCTGTTGGCAATTTACATCCCGCCCATCAGCATAACAAGGCTCCCAGTTCTCCATGGCCTGTCCTGCCTTTCTGGATTTTACACTTTTTTCAGATGGCCCTTTTGACCGGGGGGAAGTGAGACTTCATTGTAGTGCAGATTTCCTTTGCAAGCTTGCTTGGTTGGCCAAAAAGGGCGTATGCGTTTTTTCCTGAATATATTCAGGAAAAAACGCATACGCCCTTTTTGGCCAAGTGCATCATTGTGGACGTTCTGCCTCTTTTCCTATGCTTTCAATGCAATTCCAGTCTACCTCCTGAAATCGGTTTCCTGCAATTCTGCCCCGCTTTCAAGTCCTCTTGGCAGCCTTACCTCAGTATATTTTTGGACGATAGCTGTCATTTATAACTCTGCAGGTTTGTGAATTACAGTGCCCCTGAGCTCCTTTCTTCAACTCGCTTTCTTGTGACCTGGCCGCAACACCGCAGGATGGCTTCAGGCCCTAATCTGGTTCCGGCACGGCACGCTGAGCCTTTGGTTATTTCCTCTTCCTGGTGGGAAATGAGAGTTAAATTTGCCCTTCCAGAGACCTCCAGCTAGTCTCTCATTGATTCTCCCTATTCCTGTTCATGTTCCGCAGAAATTGCAAACTGGACGAAACAGGAGGTTAAAGGGACTGACTCTCCAAGTGGGGAGAGTGTTAGTAAAGCGTCTGGAATGTTGCACCCGAGTACCAGGGGAGGAAAACTGAGACATATTTGAACACGTCTCCCGTTCACACGGTTGATCATACTCTGGGTTCCACATGCATGTTTTAGCTGAAGGAAGAATACCTTAAACCTGGAGAGTTGAGACCCGTGGAATGGGTACCAGGCAATATGACTTCAAAGGGTCTTCATTTGCTCACCGAACCTCTCCAATCCTATCACTGCTGCGTTTATGCCCCTGTACACATGCTTGATTCTCTTTCGGAGACATAGCAATCCATAGGTTTTAAGATACTTACTAGTCAGGTACATTCTTAGGCGTTTAATATGCGGTGTTGAGTCCATTTCATTGAGCAAGGAGTAGCTCTTGTCTATTCCATATTTGGCTTAAGGAACTTTATCTGTGCTCATTTCAATCTCTGGTTTTATGCAGCACCCCAACTCACCTTTACCCTTAAGCAAGCATAAGTTGGTTTTCTAAATTTGAGACCCTGTTCTGTTCTGTAATTCAGTTCCTGTGTAGCCAAGTTTACATTCCGTGTATTACTGATATCTTATGATGTTTCTTTTTCTGTGTGACTTATTTCAGTTAGATTCATCATACCTGAATCCACTCATTGTGCTGCTAAGGGCCTGATGACATAGATTTCATTGCTGAGTGATATTGCTTTGTAAGTAAATACCACAACTTCTTTATCCATTTTTCACTTTCTGCGATGTTGAACTTGTACTGTAAACGAGGTTCTTGTAAACAGAGCCATTCCAAACTTTGGGGTGGCTGTGTCTTTTAGATTTTAATTTCCCTAAGCTATAGGACCATAAGTGGAAGTGCCCTAGGCTCTGTTGCTTTGTTTATTAGATGTTTCAGGAAACACCATACACTTCTCCCGAGTGTCTGTTGGCAATTTACATCCCGCCCATCAGCATAACAAGGCTCCCAGTTCTCCATGGCCTGTCCTGCCTTTCTGGATTTTACACTTTTTTCAGATGGCCCTTTTGACCGGGGGGAAGTGAGACTTCATTGTAGTGCAGATTTCCTTTGCAAGCTTGCTTGGTTGGGCAAAAAGGGCGTATGCGTTTTTTCCTGAATATATTCAGGAGAAAACGCATACGCCCTTTTTGGCCAAGTGCATCATTGTGGACGTTCTGCCTCTTTTCCTATGCTTTCAATGCAATTCCAGTCTACCTCCTGAAATCGGTTTCCTCCAATTCTGCCCCGCTTTCAAGTCCTCTTGGCAGCCTTACTTCAGTATATTTTTGGACGATAGCTGTCATTTATAACTCTGCAGGTTTGTGAATTACAGTGCCCCTGAGCTCCTTTCTTCAACTCGCTTTCTTGTGACCTGGCCGCAACACCGCAGGATGGCTTCAGGCCCTAATCTGGTTCCGGCACGGCACGCTGAGCCTTTGCTTAATTCCTCTTCCTGGTGGGAAATGAGAGTTAAATTTGCCCGTCCAGAGACCTCCAGCTAGTCTCTCATTGGTTCTCGCTATTCCTCTTCATCTTCCGCAGAAATTGCAAACTGGGCCAAACAGGAGGTTAAAGGGACTGACTCTCCAAGTCGGGAGAGTATCAATAAAGCGTCTGGAATGTTGCACCCGAGTACCACGGGAGGAAAACTGAGACATATTTGAACACGTCTCCCGTTCACACGGTTGATCATACTCTGGGTTCCACATGCATGTTTTAGCTGAAGGAAGAATACCTTAAACCTGGAGAGTTGAGGCCCGTGGAATGGGTACCATGCAATATGACTTCAAAGGGTCTTCATTTGCTCACCGAACCTCTGCAATCCTATCACTGCTGCGTTTATGCCTCTGTACACATGCTTGATTCTCTTTCGGAGACATAGCAATCCATAGGTTTTAAGATACTTACTAGTCAGGTACATTCTTAGGCGTTTAATATGCGGTGTTGAGTCCATTTCGTTGAGCAAGGAGTAGCTCTTGTCTATTCCATATTTGGCTTAAGGAACTTTATCTGTGCTCATTTCAATCTCTGGTTTTATGCAGCACCCCAACTCACCTTTCCCCTTAAGCAAGCATAAGTTGGTTTTCTAAATTTGAGACCCTGTTCTGTTCTGTAATTCAGTTCCTGTGTAGCCAAGTTTACATTCCGTGTATTACTGATATCTTATGATGTTTCCTTTTCTGTGTGACTTATTTCAGTTAGAATCATCATACCTGAATCCACTCATTGTGCTGCTAAGGGCCTGATGACATAGATTTCATTGCTGAGTGATATTGCTTTGTAAGTAAATACCACAACTTCTTTACCCATTTTTCACTTTCTACGATGTTGAACTTGTACCGTAAACGAGGTTCTTGTAAACAGAGGCGTCCCAAACTTTGGGGTGGCTGTGTCTTTTTGATTTTAATTTCCCTAAGCTATAGGACCATAAGTGGAAGTGCCCTAGGCTCTGTTGCTTTGTTTTCTAGATGTTTCAGGAAACACCATACACTTCTCCCAACTGGCTGTTGGCAATTTACATCCCGCCCATCAGCATAACAAGGCTCCCAGTTCTCCATGGCCTGTCCTGCCTTTCTGGATTTTACACTTTTTTCAGATGGCCCTTTTGACCAGGGGGAAGTGAGACTTCATTGTAGTGCAGATTTCCTCTGCAAGCTTGCTTGGTTGGCCAAAAAGGGCGTATGCGTTTTTTCCTGAATATATTCAGGAAAAAACGCATACGCCCTTTTTGGCCAAGTGCATCATTGTGGACGTTCTGCCTCTTTTCCTATGCTTTCAATGCAATTCCAGTCTACCTCCTGAAATCGGTTTCCTGCAATTCTGCCCCGCTTTCAAGTCCTCTTGGCAGCCTTACTTCAGTATATTTTTGGACAATAGCTGTCATTTATAACTCTGCAGGTTTGTGAATTACAGTGCCCCTGAGCTCCTTTCTTCAACTCGCTTTCTTTTGAGCTGGCCGCAACACCGCAGGATGGCTTCAGGCCCTAATCTGGTTCCGGCATGGCACGCTGCGCCTTTGGTTATTTCCTCTTCCTGGTGGGAAATGAGAGTTAAATTTGCCCGTCCAGACACCTCCAGCTAGTCTCTCATTGGTTCTCCCTATTCCTGTTCATCTTCCGCAGAAATTGCAAACTGGGCCAAACAGGAGGTTAAAGGGACTGACTCTCCAAGTGGGGAGAGTGTTAGTAAAGCGTCTGGAATGTTGCACCCGAGTACCAGGGGAGGAAAACTGAGACATATTTGAACACGTCTCCCGTTCACACGGTTCATCATACTCTGGGTTCCACATGCATGTTTTAGCTGAAGGAAGAATACCTTAAACCTGGAGAGTTGAGACCCGTGGAATGGGTACCATGCAATATGACTTCAAAGGGTCTTCATTTGCTCACCGAACCTCTCCAATCCTATCACTGCTGCGTTTATGCCCCTGTACACACGCTTGATTCTCTTTTGGAGACATAGCAATCCATAGGTTTTAAGATACTTACTAGTCAGGTACATTCTTAGGCGTTTAATATGGGGTGTTGAGTCCATTTCGTTGAGCAAGGAGTAGCTCTTGTCTATTCCATATTTGGCTTAAGGAACTTTATCTGTGCTCATTTCAATCTCTGGTTTTATGCAGCACCCCAACTCACCTTTCCCCTTAAGCAAGCATAAGTTGGTTTTCTAAATTTGAGACCCTGTTCTGTTCTGTAATTCAGTTCCTGTGTAGCCAAGTTTACATTCCATGTATTAGTGATATCTTATGATGTTTCTTTTTCTGTGTGACTTATTTCAGTTAGAATTATCGTACCTGAATCCACTCATTGTGCTGCTAAGGGCCTGATGACATAGATTTCATTGCTGAGTGATATTGCTTTGTAAGTAAATACCACAACTTCTTTATCCATTTTTCACTTTCTACGATGTTGAATTTGTACTGTAAACGAGGTTCTTTTAAACAGAGGCGTCCCAAACTTTGGGGTGGCTGTGTCTTTTTGATTTTAATTTCCCTAAGCTATAGGACCATAAGTGGAAGTGCCCTAGGCTCTGTTGCTTTGTTTTTTAGATGTTTCAGGAAACACCATACACTTCTCCCGAGTGTCTGTTGGCAATTTACATCCCGCCCATCAGCATAACAATGCTCCCAGTTCTCCATGGCCTGTCCTGCCTTTCTGGATTTTACACTTTTTTCAGATGGCCCTTTTGACCAGGGGGAAGTGAGACTTCATTGTAGTGCAGATTTCCTTTGCAAGTTTGCTTGGTTGGCCAAAAAGGGCGTATGCGTTTTTTCCTGAATATATTCAGGAAAAAACGCATACGCCCTTTTTGGCCAAGTGCATCATTGTGGACGTTCTGCCTCTTTTCCTATGCTTTCAATGCAATTCCAGTCTACCTCCTGAAATCGGTTTCCTGCAATTCTGCCCCGCTTTCAAGTCCTCTTGGCAGCCTTACCTCAGTATATTTTTGGACGATAGCTGTCATTTATAACTCTGCAGGTTTGTGAATTACAGTGCCCCTGAGCTCCTTTCTTCAACTCGCTTTCTTTTGAGCTTGCCGCAACACCGCAGGATGGCTTCAGGCCCTAATCTGGTTCCGGCATGGCACGCTGAGCCTTTGGTTACTTCCTCTTCCTGGTGGGAAATGAGAGTTAAATTTGCCCGTCCAGAGACCTCCAGCTAGTCTCTCATTGGTTCTCCCAATTCCTGTTCATCTTCCGCAGAAATTGCAACCTGGGCCAAACAGGAGGTTAAAGGGACTGACTCTCCAAGTGGGGAGAGTGTTAGTAAAGCGTCTGGAATGTTGCACCCGAGTACCAGGGTACGAAAACTGAGACATATTTGAACACGTCTCCCGTTCACACGGTTGATCATACTCTGGGTTCCACATGCATGTTTTAGCTGAAGGAAGAATACCTGAAACCTGGAGAGTTGAGACCCTTGGAATGGGTACCATGCAATATGACTTCAAAGGGTCTTCATTTGCTAACCGAACCTCTCCAATCCTATCACTGCTGCGTTTATGCCCCTGTACACACGCTTGATTCTCTTTTGGAGACATAGCAATCCATAGGTTTTAAGATACTTACTAGTCAGGTACATTCTTAGGCGTTTAATATGGGGTGTTGAGTCCATTTCATTGAGCAAGGAGTAGCTCTTGTCTATTCCACATTTGGCTTAAGGAACTTTATCTGTGCTCATTTCGATCTCTGGTTTTATGCAGCACCCCAACTCACCGTTCCCCTTAAGCAAGCATAAGTTGGTTTTCTAAATTTGAGACCCTGTTCTGTTCTGTAATTCAGTTCCTGTGTAGCCAAGTTTACATTCCGTGTATTACTGATATCTTATGATGTTTCTTTTTCTGTGTGACTTATTTCAGTTAGAATCATCATACCTGAATCCACTCATTGTGCTGCTAAGGGCCTGATGACATAGATTTCATTGCTGAGTGATATTGCTTTGTAAGTAAATACCACAACTTCTTTATCCATTTTTCACTTTCTACGATGTTGAACTTGTACCGTAAACGAGGTTCTTGTAAACAGAGGCGTCCCAAACTTTGGGGTGGCTGTGTCTTTTTGATTTTAATTTCCCTAAGCTATAGGACCATAAGTGGAAGTGCCCTAGGCTCTGTTGCTTTGTTTTTTAGATGTTTCAGGAAACACCATACACTTCTCCCGAGTGTCTGTTGGCAATTTACATCCCGCCCATCAGCATAACAAGGCTCCCAGTTTTCCATGGCCTGTCCTGCCTTTCTGGATTTTACACTTTTTTCAGATAGCCCTTTTGACCGGGGGGAAGTGAGACTTCATTGTAGTGCAGATTTCCTTTGCAAGTTTGCTTGGTTGGCCAAAAAGGGCGTATGCGTTTTTTCCTGAATATATTCAGGAAAAAACGCATACGCCCTTTTTGGCCAAGTGCATCATTGTGGACGTTCTGCCTCTTTTCCTATGCTTTCAATGCAATTCCAGTCTACCTCCTGAAATCGGTTTCCTGCAATTCTGCCCCGCTTTCAAGTCCTCTTGGCAGCCTTACCTCAGTATATTTTTGGACGATAGCTGTCATTTATAACTCTGCAGGTTTGTGAATTACAGTGCCCCTGAGCTCCTTTCTTCAACTCGCTTTCTTGTGACCTGGCCGCAACACCGCAGGATGGCTTCAGGCCCTAATCTGGTTCCGGCATGGCATGCTGAGCCTTTGGTTATTTCCTATTCCTGGTGGGAAATGAGAGTTAAATTTGCCCGTCCAGACACCTCCAGCTAGTCTCTCATTGGTGTTCCCTATTCCTGTTCATCTTCCGCAGAAATTGCAAACTGGGCCAAACAGGAGGTTAAAGGGACTGACTCTCCAAGTGGGGAGAGTTTTAGTAAAGCGTCTGGAATGTTGCACCCGAGTACCAGGGGAGGAAAACTGAGACATATTTGAACACGTCTCCCGTTCACATGGTTGACCATACTCTGGGTTCCACATGCATGTTTTAGCTGAAGGAAGAATACCTTAAACCTGGAGAGTTGAGACCCGTGGAATGGGTACCATGTAATATGACTTCAAAGGGACTTCATTTGCTCACCGAACCTCTCCAATCCTATCACTGCTGCGTTTATGCCCCTGTACAGATGCTTGATTCTCTTTCGGAGACATAGCAATCCATAGGTTTTAAGATACTTACTAGTCAGGTACATTCTTAGGCGTTTAATATGCGGTGTTGAGTCCATTTCGTTGAGCAAGGAGTAGCTCTTGTCTATTCCATATTTGGCTTAAGGAACTTTATCTGTGCTCATTTCAATCTCTGGTTTTATGCAGCACCCCAACTCACCTTTCCCCTTAAGCAAGCATAAGTTGGTTTTCTAAATTTGAGACCCTGTTCTGTTCTGTAATTCAGTTCCTGTGTAGCCAAGTTTACATTCCGTGTATTACTGATATCTTATGATGTTTCTTTTTCTGTGTGACTTATTTCAGTTAGAATCGTCATACCTGAATCCACACATTGTGCTGCTAAGGGCCTGATGACATAGATTTCATTGCTGAGTGATATTGCTTTGTAAGTAAATACCACAACTTCTTTATCCATTTTTCACTTTCTACGATGTTGAACTTGTACTGTAAACGAGGTTCTTGTAAACAGAGGCGTCCCAAACTTTGGGGTGGCTGTGTCTTTTTGATTTTAATTTCCCTAAGCTATAGGACCATAAGTGGAAGTGCCCTAGGCTCTGTTGCTTTGTTTTTTAGATGTTTCAGGAAACACCATACACTTCTGCCCAGTGGCTGTTGGCAATTTACATCTCGCCCATCAGCATAACAAGGCTCCCAGTTTTTCATGGCCTGTCCTGCCTTTCTGGATTTTACACTTTTTTCAGATGGCCCTTTTGACCGGGGGGAAGTGAGACTTCATTGTAGTGCAGATTTCCTCTGCAAGCTTGCTTGGTTGGCCAAAAAGGGCGTATGCGTTTTTTCCTGAATATATTCAGGAGAAAACGCATACGCCCTTTTTGGCCAAGTGCATCATTGTGGACGTTCTGCCTCTTTTCCTATGCTTTCAATGCAATTCCAGTCTACCTCCTGAAATCGGTTTCCTGCAATTCTGCCCCGCTTTCAAGTCCTCTTGGCAGCCTTACTTCAGTATATTTTTGGATGATAGCTGTCATTTATAACTCTGCAGGTTTGTGAATTACAGTACCCCTGAGCTCCTTTCTTCAACTCGCTTTCTTGTGACCTGGCTGCAACACCGCAGGATGGCTTCAGGCCCTAATCTGGTTCCGGCATGGCATGCTGAGCCTTTGGTTATTTCCTCTTCCTGGTGGGAAATGAGAGTTAAATTTGCCCGTCCAGACACCTCCAGCTAGTCTCTCATTGGTTCTCCCTATTCCTGTTCATCTTCCGCAGAAATTGCAAACTGGGCCAAACAGGAGGTTAAAGGGACTGACTCTCCAAGTGGGGAGAGTGTTAGTAAAGCGTCTGGAATGTTGCACCCGAGTACCAGGGGAGGAAAACTGAGACATATTTGAACACGTCTCCCGTTCACACGGTTGACCATACTCTGGGTTCCACATGCATGTTTTAGCTGAAGGAAGAATACCTTAAACCTGGAGAGTTGAGACCCGTGGAATGGGTACCATGTAATATGACTTCAAAGGGTCTTCATTTGCTCACCGAACCTCTCCAATCCTATCACTGCTGCGTTTATGCCCCTGTACACTCGCTTGATTCTCTTTCGGAGACATAGCAATCCATAGGTTTTAAGATACTTACTAGTCAGGTACATTCTTAGGCGTTTAATATGCGGTGTTGAGTCCATTTCGTTGAGCAAGGAGTAGCTCTTGTCTATTCCATATTTGGCTTAAGGAACTTTATCTGTGCTCATTTCAATCTCTGGTTTTATGCAGCACCCCAACTCACCTTTCCCCTTAAGCAAGCATAAGTTGGTTTTCTAAATTTGAGACCCTGTTCTGTTTTGGAATTCAGTTCCTGTGTAGCCAAGTTTACATTCCGTGTATAAGTGATATCTTATGATGTCTTTTTCTGTGTGACTTATTTCAGTTAGAATCATCATACCTGAATCCACTCATTATGCTGCTACGGGCCTGATGACATAGATTTCATTGCTGAGTGATACTGCATTGTACGTAAGTACCACAGGTTCTTTATCCATTTTTCACTTTCTGTGATATTGAACTTGTACGGTAAACGAGGTTCTTGTAAACAGAGGCGTCCCAAATTTGGGGTGGCTGTGTCTTTTTGATTTTAATTTCCCTAAGCTATAGCACCATAAGTGCAAGTGCCCTAGGCTCTGTTGCTTTGTTTTTTAGATGTTTCAGGAAACACCATACACTTCTCCCGAGTGTCTGTTGGCAATTTACATCCCCCCCATCAACATAACAAGGCTCCCAGTTCTCCATGGCCTGTCCTGCCTTTCTGGATTTTACACATTTTTCAGATGGCCCTTTTGACCGGGGGGAAGTGAGACTTCATTGTAGTGCAGTTTTCCTTTGCAAGCTTGCTTGGTTGGCCAAAAAGGGCGTACGCGTTTTTTTCTGAATATATTCAGGAAAAACCGCGTACACTCTTTTTGGCCAAGTGCATCATTGAGGACGTTCTGCCTCTTTTCCTATGCTTTCAATGCAATTCCAGTCTACCTCTTGAAATCGGTTTCCTGCAATTCTGCCCCGGTTTCAAGTCCTCTTGGCAGCCTTACTTCAGTATATTTTTGGACGATAGCTGTCATTTATAACTCTGCAGGTTTGTGAATTACAGTGCCCCTGAGCTCCTTTCTTCAACTCGCTTTCTTTTGAGCTGGCCGTAACACCGCAGGATGGCTTCAGGCCCTAATCTGGTTCCGGCACGGCACGCTTCGCCTTTGGTTAATTCCTCTTCCTGGTGGGAAATGAGAGTTAAATTTGCCCGTCCAGAGACCTGCAGCTAGTCTCTCATTGGTTCTCGCTATTCCTGTTCATCTTCCGCAGAAATTGCAAACTGGGCCAAACAGGAGGTTAAAGGGACTGACTCTCCAAGTCGGGAGAGTGTTAGTAAAGCTTCTGGAATGTTGCACCCGAGTACCAGGGTAGGAAAACTGAGACATATTTGAACACGTCTCCCGATCACATGGTTGATCATACTCTAGGTTCCACATGCATGTTTTAGCTGAAGGAAGAATACCTTAAACCTGGAGAGTTGAGACCCTTGTAATGGGTACCATGCAATATGACTTCTAAGGGTCTTCATTTGCTCACCGAACCTCTCCAATCCTATCACTGCTGCCTTTATGCCCCTGTACACACGCTTGATTCTCTTTTGGAGACATAGCAATCCATAGGTTTTAAGATACTTACTAGTCAGGTACATTCTTAGGCGTATAATATGGGGTGTTGAGTCCATTTCATTGAGCAAGGAGTAGCTCTTGTCTATTCCATATTTGGCTTAAGGAACTTTATCTGTGCTCATTTCAATCTCTGGTTTTATGCAGCACCCCAACTCACCTTTCCCCTTAAGCAAGCATAAGTTGGTTTTCTAAATTTGAGACCCTGTTCTGTTTTGGAATTCAGTTCCTGTGTAGCCAAGTTTACATTCCGTGTATTACTGACATCTTATGATATTTCTTTTTCTGTGTGACTTATTTCAGTTAGAATCATCGTACCTGAATCCACTCATTATGCTGCTACGGGCCTGATGACATAGATTTCATTGCTGAGTGATACTGCATTGTACGTAAGTACCACAAGTTCTTTATCCATTTTTCCCTTTCTATGATATTGAACTTGTACGGTAAACGAGGTTCTTGTAAACAGAGGCGTCCCAAACTTTGGGGTGGCTGTGTCTTTTTGATTTTAATTTCCCTAAGCATAGGACCATAAGTGGAAGTGCCCTAGGCTCTGTTGCTTTGTTTTTTAGATGTTTCAGGAAACACCATACACTTCTCCCGAGTGTCTGTTGGCAATTTACATCCCGCCCATCAGCATAACAAGGCTCCCAGTTCTCCATGGCCTGTCCTGCCTTTCTGGATTTTACACTTTTTTCAGATGGCCCTTTTGACCGGGGGGAAGTGAGACTTCATTGTAGTGCAGATTTCCTCTGCAAGCTTGCTTGGTTGGCCAAAAAGGGCGTATGCGTTTTTTCCTGAATATATTCAGGAGAAAACGCATACGCCCTTTTTGGCCAAGTGCATCATTGTGGACGTTCTGCCTCTTTTCCTATGCTTTCAATGCAATTCCAGTCTACCTCCTGAAATCGGTTTCCTGCAATTCTGCCCCGCTTTCAAGTCCTCTTGGTAGCCTTACTTCAGTATATTTTTGGACGATAGCTGTCATTTATAACTCTGCAGGTTTGTGAATTACAGTGCCCCTGAGCTCCTTTCTTCAAGTCGCTTTCTTGTGACCTGGCCGCAACACCGCAGGATGGCTTCAGGCCCTAATCTGGTTCCGGCACGGCACGCTGAGCCTTTGGTTAATTCCTCTTCCTGGTGGGAAATGAGAGTTAAATTTGCCCGTCCAGACACCTCCAGCTAGTCTCTCATTGGTTCTCCCTATTCCTGTTCATCTTCCGCAGAAATTGCAAACTGGGCCAAACAGGAGGTTAAAGGGACTGACTCTCCAAGTGGGGAGAGTGTTAGTAAAGCGTCTGGAATGTTGCACCAGAGTACCAGGGTATGAAAACTGAGACATATTTGAACACGTCTCCCGATCACATGGTTGATCATACTCTAGGTTGCACATGCATGTTTTAGCTGAAGGAAGAATACCTTAAACCTGGGTAGTTGAAATCCGTGGAATGGGTAGCATGCAATATGACTTCTAAGGGTCTCCATTTGCTCACCGAACCTCTCCAATCCTATCACTGCTGCGTTTATGCCCCTGTTCACATGCTTGATTCTCTTTCAGAGACATAGCAATCCATAGGTTTTAAGATACTTACTAGTCAGGTACATTCTTAGGCGTTTAATATGCGGTGTTGAGTCCATTTCATTGAGCAAGGAGTAGCTCTTGTCTATTCCATATTTGGCTTAAGGAACTTTATCTGTGCTCATTTCAATCTCTGGTTTTATGCAGCACCCCAACTCACCTTTCCCCTTAAGCAAGCATAAGTTGGTTTTCTAAATTTGAGACCCTGTTCTGTTCTGTAATTCAGTTCCTGTGTAGCCAAGTTTACATTCCGTGTATTACTGATATCTTATGATGTTTCTTTTTCTGTGTGACTTATTTCAGTTAGAATCATCATACCTGAATCCACCCATTGTGCTGCTAAGGGCCTGATGACATAGATTTCATTGCTGAGTGATATTGCTTTGTAAGTAAATACCACAACTTCTTTATCCATTTTTCACTTTCTGCGATGTTGAAATTGTACTGTAAATGAGGTTCTTGTAAACAGAGGCGTCCCAAACTTTGGGGTGGCTGTGTCTTTTTGATTTTAATTTCCCTAAGCTATAGGACCATAAGTGGAAGTGCCCTAGGCTCTGTTGCTTTGTTTTTTAGATGTTTCAGGAAACACCATACACTTCTCCCGAGTGTCTGTTGGCAATTTACATCCCCCCCATCAACATAACAAGGCTCCCAGTTCTCCATGGCCTGTCCTGCCTTTCTGGATTTTACACTTTTTTCAGATGGCCCTTTTGACCGGGGGGAAGTGAGACTTCATTGTAGTGCAGATTTCCTTTGCAAGTTTGCTTGGTTGGCCAAAAAGGGCGTATGCGTTTTTTCCTGAATATATTCAGGAAAAAACGCATACGCCCTTTTTGGCCAAGTGCATCATTGTGGACGTTCTGCCTCTTTTCCTATGCTTTCAATGCAATTCCAGTCTACCTCCTGAAATCAGTTTCCTGCAATTCTGCCCCGCTTTCAAGTCCTCTTGGCAGCCTTACTTCAGTATATTTTTGGACGATAGCTGTCATTTATAACTCTGCAGGTTTGTGAATTACAGTGCCCCTGAGCTCCTTTCTTCAACTCGCTTTCTTGTGACCTGGCCGCAACACCGCAGAATGGCTTCAGGCCCTAATCTGATTCCTTCACGGCACGATTCGCCTTTGGTTAATTCCTCTTCCTGGTGGGAAATGAGAGTTAAATTTGCCCGTCCAGACACCTCCAGCTAGTCTCTCATTGGTTCTCGCTATTCCTGTTCATCTTCCGCAGAAATTGCAAACTGGGCCAAACAGGAGGTTAAAGGGACTGACTCTCCAAGTCGGGAGAGTGTTAGTAAAGCATCTGGAATGTTGCACCCGAGTACCAGCCTACGAAAACTGAGACATATTTGAACACGTCTCCCGATCACATGGTTGATCATACTCTAGGTTCCACATGCATGTTTTACCTGAAGGAAGAATACCTTAAACCTGGGTAGTTGAAACCCGTAGAATGGGTACCATGCAATATGACTTCAAAGGGTCTTCATTTGCTCACCGAACCTCTCCAATCCTATCACTGCTGCGTTTATGCCCCTGTACACATGCTTGATTCTCTTTCGGAGACATAGCAATCCATAGGTTTTAAGATACTTACTAGTCAGGTACATTCTTAGGCGTTTAATATGCGGTGTTGAGTCCATTTCATTGAGCAAGGAGTAGTTCTTGTCTATTCCATATTTGGCTTAAGGGACTTTATCTGTGCTCATTTCAATCTCTGGTTTTATGCAGCACCCCAACTCACCTTTCCCCTTAAGCAAGCATAAGTTGGTTTTCTAAATTTGAGACCCTGTTCTGTTCTGTAATTCAGTTCCTGTGTAGCCAAGTTTACATTCCGTGTATTACTGATATCTTATGATGTTTCTTTTTCTGTGTAACTTATTTCAGTTAGAATCATCATACCTGAATCCACTCATTGTGCTGCTAAGGGCCTGATGACATAGATTTCATTGCTGAGTGATATTGCTTTGTAAGTAAATACCACAACTTCTTTATCCATTTTTCACTTTCTGCGATGTTGAACTTGTAGTGTAAACGAGGTTCTTGTAAACAGAGCCGTTCCTAACTTTGGGGTGGCTGTGTCTTTTTGATTTTAATTTCCCTAAGCTATAGGACCATAAGTGGAAGTGCCCTAGGCTCTGTTGCTTTGTTTTTTAGATGTTTCAGGAAACACCATACACTTCTCCGGAGTGTCTGTTGGCAATTTACATCCCGCCCATCAACATAACAAGGCTCCCAGTTCTCCATGGCCTGTCCTGCCTTTCTGGATTTTACACTTTTTTCAGATGGCCCTTTTGACCGGGGGAAAGTGAGACTTCATTGTAGTGCAGATTTCCTTTGCAAGTTTGCTTGGTTGGCCTAAAAGGGCGTATGCGTTTTTTCCTGAATATATTCAGGAAAAAACGCATACACCCTTTTTGGCCAAGTGCATCATTGTGGACGTTCTGCCTCTTTTCCTATGCTTTCAATGCAATTCCAGTCTACCTCCTGAAATCAGTTTCCTGCAATTCTGCCCCGCTTTCAAGTCCTCTTGGCAGCCTTACTTCAGTATATTTTTGGACGATAGCTGTCATTTATAACTCTGCAGGTTTGTGAATTACAGTGCCCCTGAGCTCCTTTCTTCAACTCGCTTTCTTGTGACCTGGCCGCAACACCGCAGGATGGCTTCAGGCCCTAATCTGGTTCCGGCACGGCACGCTTCGCCTTTGGTTAATTCCTCTTCCTGGTGGGAAATGAGAGTTAAATTTGCCCGTCCAGACACCTCCAGCTAGTCTCTCATTGGTTCTCCCTATTCCTGTTCATTTTCCGCAGAAATTGCAAACTGGGCCAAACAGGAGGTTAAAGGTGCTGACTGTCCAAGTGGGGAGAGTGTTAGTAAAGCGTCTGGAATGTTGCACCCGAGTACCAGGGGAGGAAAACTGAGACATATTTGAACACGTCTCCCGTTCACACGGTTGATCATACTCTGGGTTCCACATGCATGTTTTAGCCGAAGGAAGAATACCTTAAACCTGGGTAGTTGAAACCCGTGTAATGGGTACCATGCAATATGACTTCAAAGGGTCTTCATTTGCTCACCGAAACTCTCCAATCCTATCACTGCTGCGTTTATGCCCCTGTACACACGCTTGATTCTCTTTTGGAGACATAGCAATCCATAGGTTTTAAGATACTTACTAGTCAGGTACATTCTTAGGCGTTTAATATGGGGTGTTGAGTCCATTTCGTTGAGCAAGGAGTAGCTCTTGTCTATTCCATATTTGGCTTAAGGAACTTTATCTGTGCTCATTTCAATCTCTGGTTTTATGCAGCACCCCAACTCACCTTTCCCCTTAAGCAAACAGAAGTTGGTTTTCTAAATTTGAGACCCTGTTCTGTTTTGGAATTCAGTTCCTGTGTAGCCAAGTTTACATTCCGTGTATTACTGATATCTTATGATGTTTCTTTTTCTGTGTGACTTATTTCAGTTAGAATCATCGTACCTGAATCCACTCATTATGCTGCTACGGGCCTGATGACATAGATTTCATTACTGAGTGATACTGCATTGTACGTAAGTACCACAAGTTCTTTATCCATTTTTCACTTTCTGTGATATTGAACTTGTACGGTAAACGAGGTTCTTGTAAACAGAGGCGTCCCAAACTTTGGGGTGGCTGTGTGTTTTTGATTTTAATTCCCCTAAGCTATAGGACCATAAGTGCAAGTGCCCTAGGCTTTGTTGCTTTGTTTGTTAGATGTTTCAGGAAACACCATACACTTCTCCCGAGTGTCTGTTGGCAAATTACATCCCGCCCATCAGCATAACAAGGCTCCCAGTTCTCCATGGCCTGTCCTGCCCTTCTGGATTTTACACTTTTTTCAGATGGCCCTTTTGACCGGGGGGAAGTGAGACTTCATTGTAGTGCAGATTTCCTCTGCAAGCTTGCTTGGTTGGCCAAAAAGGGCGTATGCGTTTTTTCCTGAATATATTCAGGAAAAAACGCATACGCCCTTTTTGGCCAAGTGCATCATTGTGGACGTTCTGCCTCTTTTCCTATGCTTTCAATGCAATTCCAGTCTACCTCCTGAAATCGGTTTCCTGCAATTCTGCCCCGCTTTCAAGTCCTCTTGGCAGCCTTACTTCAGTATATTTTTGGACGATAGCTGTCATTTATAACTCTGCAGGTTTGTGAATTACAGTGCCCCTGAGCTCCTTTCTTCAACTCGCTTTCTTGTGACCTGGCCGCAACACCGCAGGATGCCTTCAGGCCCTAATCTGGTTCCGGCACGGCACGCTGAGCCTTTGGTTAATTCCTCTTCCTGGTGGGAAATGAGAGTTAAATTTGCACGTCCAGACACCTCCAGCTAGTCTCTCATTGGTTCTCGCTATTCCTGTTCATCTTCCGCAGAAATTGCAAACTGGGCCAAACAGGAGGTTAAAGGGACTGACTCTCCAAGTGGGGAGGGTGTTAGTAAAGCGTCTGGAATGTTGCACCCGAGTACCAGGGGAGGAAAACTGAGACATATTTGAACACGTCTCCCGATCACATGGTTGATCATACTCTAGGTTCCACATGCATGTTTTAGCTGAAGGAAGAATACCTTAAACCTGGGTAGTTGAAATCCGTGGAATGGGTAGCATGCAATATGACTTCTAAGGGTCTCCATTTGCTCACCGAACCTCTCCAATCCTATCACTGCTGCGTTTATGCCCCTGTACACATGCTTGATTCTCTTTCAGAGACATAGCAATCCATAGGTTTTAAGATACTTACTAGTCAGGTACATTCTTAGGCGTTTAATATGCGGTTTTGAGTCCATTTCATTGAGCAAGGAGTAGCTCTTGTCTATTCCATATTTGGCTTAAGGAACTTTATCTGTGCTCATTTCAATCTCTGGTTTTATGCAGCACCCCAACTCACCTTTCCCCTTAAGCAAGCATAAGTTGGTTTTCTAAATTTGAGACCCTGTTCTGTTCTGTAATTCAGTTCCTGTGTAGCCAAGTTTACATTCCGTGTATTACTGATATCTTATGATGTTTCTTTTTCTGTGTGACTTATTTCAGTTAGAATCATCATACCTGAATCCACCCATTGTGCTGCTAAGGGCCTGATGACATAGATTTCATTGCTGAGTGATATTGCTTTGTAAGTAAATACCACAACTTCTTTATCCATTTTTCACTTTCTGCGATGTTGAAATTGTACTGTAAATGAGGTTCTTGTAAACAGAGGCGTCCCAAACTTTGGGGTGGCTGTGTCTTTTTGATTTTAATTTCCCTAAGCTATAGGACCATAAGTGGAAGTGCCCTAGGCTCTGTTGCTTTGTTTTTTAGATGTTTCAGGAAACACCATACACTTCTCCCGAGTGTCTGTTGGCAATTTACATCCCCCCCATCAACATAACAAGGCTCCCAGTTCTCCATGGCCTGTCCTGCCTTTCTGGATTTTACACTTTTTTCAGATGGCCCTTTTGACCGGGGGGAAGTGAGACTTCATTGTAGTGCAGATTTCCTTTGCAAGTTTGCTTGGTTGGCCAAAAAGGGCGTATGCGTTTTTTCCTGAATATATTCAGGAAAAAACGCATACGCCCTTTTTGGCCAAGTGCATCATTGTGGACGTTCTGCCTCTTTTCCTATGCTTTCAATGCAATTCCAGTCTACCTCCTGAAATCAGTTTCCTGCAATTCTGCCCCGCTTTCAAGTCCTCTTGGCAGCCTTACTTCAGTATATTTTTGGACGATAGCTGTCATTTATAACTCTGCAGGTTTGTGAATTACAGTGCCCCTGAGCTCCTTTCTTCAACTCGCTTTCTTGTGACCTGGCCGCAACACCGCAGAATGGCTTCAGGCCCTAATCTGATTCCTTCACGGCACGATTCGCCTTTGGTTAATTCCTCTTCCTGGTGGGAAATGAGAGTTAAATTTGCCCGTCCAGACACCTCCAGCTAGTCTCTCATTGGTTCTCGCTATTCCTGTTCATCTTCCGCAGAAATTGCAAACTGGGCCAAACAGGAGGTTAAAGGGACTGACTCTCCAAGTCGGGAGAGTGTTAGTAAAGCATCTGGAATGTTGCACCCGAGTACCAGCCTACGAAAACTGAGACATATTTGAACACGTCTCCCGATCACATGGTTGATCATACTCTAGGTTCCACATGCATGTTTTACCTGAAGGAAGAATACCTTAAACCTGGGTAGTTGAAACCCGTAGAATGGGTATCATGCAATATGACTTCAAAGGGTCTTCATTTGCTCACCGAACCTCTCCAATCCTATCACTGCTGCGTTTATGCCCCTGTACACATGCTTGATTCTCTTTCGGAGACATAGCAATCCATAGGTTTTAAGATACTTACTAGTCAGGTACATTCTTAGGCGTTTAATATGCGGTGTTGAGTCCATTTCATTGAGCAAGGAGTAGTTCTTGTCTATTCCATATTTGGCTTAAGGGACTTTATCTGTGCTCATTTCAATCTCTGGTTTTATGCAGCACCCCAACTCACCTTTCCCCTTAAGCAAGCATAAGTTGGTTTTCTAAATTTGAGACCCTGTTCTGTTCTGTAATTCAGTTCCTGTGTAGCCAAGTTTACATTCCGTGTATTACTGATATCTTATGATGTTTCTTTTTCTGTGTAACTTATTTCAGTTAGAATCATCATACCTGAATCCACTCATTGTGCTGCTAAGGGCCTGATGACATAGATTTCATTGCTGAGTGATATTGCTTTGTAAGTAAATACCACAACTTCTTTATCCATTTTTCACTTTCTGCGATGTTGAACTTGTAGTGTAAACGAGGTTCTTGTAAACAGAGCCGTTCCTAACTTTGGGGTGGCTGTGTCTTTTTGATTTTAATTTCCCTAAGCTATAGGACCATAAGTGGAAGTGCCCTAGGCTCTGTTGCTTTGTTTTTTAGATGTTTCAGGAAACACCATACACTTCTCCGGAGTGTCTGTTGGCAATTTACATCCCGCCCATCAACATAACAAGGCTCCCAGTTCTCCATGGCCTGTCCTGCCTTTCTGGATTTTACACTTTTTTCAGATGGCCCTTTTGACCGGGGGAAAGTGAGACTTCATTGTAGTGCAGATTTCCTTTGCAAGTTTGCTTGGTTGGCCTAAAAGGGCGTATGCGTTTTTTCCTGAATATATTCAGGAAAAAACGCATACGCCCTTTTTGGCCAAGTGCATCATTGTGGACGTTCTGCCTCTTTTCCTATGCTTTCAATGCAATTCCAGTCTACCTCCTGAAATCAGTTTCCTGCAATTCTGCCCCGCTTTCAAGTCCTCTTGGCAGCCTTACTTCAGTATATTTTTGGACGATAGCTGTCATTTATAACTCTGCAGGTTTGTGAATTACAGTGCCCCTGAGCTCCTTTCTTCAACTCGCTTTCTTGTGACCTGGCCGCAACACCGCAGGATGGCTTCAGGCCCTAATCTGGTTCCGGCACGGCACGCTGAGCCTTTGGTTAATTCCTCTTCCTGGTGGGAAATGAGAGTTAAATTTGCCCGTCCAGACACCTCCAGCTAGTCTCTCATTGATTCTCCCTATTCCTGTTCATCTTCCGCAGAAATTGCAAACTGGGCCAAACAGAAGGTTAAAGGCGCTGACTCTCCAAGTGGGGAGAGTGTTAGTAAAGCGTCTGGAATGTTGCACCCGAGTACCAGGGGAGGAAAACTGAGACATATTTGAACACGTCTCCCGTTCACACGGTTGATCATACTCTGGGTTCCACATGCATGTTTTAGCTGAAGGAAGAATACCTTAAACCTGGGTAGTTGAAACCCGTGTAATGGGTACCATGCAATATGACTTCAAAGGGTCTTCATTTGCTCACCGAACCTCTCCAATCCTATCACTGCTGCGTTTATGCCCCTGTACACACGCTTGATTCTCTTTTGGAGACATAGCAATCCATAGGTTTTAAGATACTTACTAGTCAGGTACATTCTTAGGCGTTTAATATGGGGTGTTGAGTCCATTTCGTTGAGCAAGGAGTAGCTCTTGTCTATTCCATATTTGGCTTAAGGAACTTTATCTGTGCTCATTTCAATCTCTGGTTTTATGCAGCACCCCAACTCACCTTTCCTGTTAAGCAAGCAGAAGTTGGTTTTCTAAATTTGAGACCCTGTTCTGTTTTGGAATTCAGTTCCTGTGTAGCCAAGTTTACATTCCGTGTATTACTGATATCTTATGATGTTTCTTTTTCTGTGTGACTTATTTCAGTTAGAATCATCATACCTGAATCCACTCATTATGCTGCTACGGGCCTGATGACATAGATTTCATTGCTGAGTGATACTGCATTGTACGTAAGTACCACAAGTTCTTTATCCATTTTTCACTTTCTGCGATATTGAACTTGTACGGTAAACGAGGTTCTTGTAAACAGAGGCGTCCCAAAGTTTGGGGTGGCTGTGTCTTTTTGATTTTAATTTCCCTAAGCTATAGGACCATAAGTGGAAGTGCCCTAGGCTCTGTTGCTTTGTTTTTTAGATGTTTCAGGAAACACCATACACTTCTCCCGAGTGTCTGTTGGCAATTTACATCCCGCCCATCAGCATAACAAGGCTCCCAGTTCTCCATGGCCTGTCCTGCCTGTCTGGATTTTACACTTTTTTCAGATGGCCCTTTTGACCGGGGGGAAGTGAGACTTCATTGTAGTGCAGATTTCCTCTGCAAGCTTGCTTGGTTGGCCAAAAAGGGCGTATGCGTTTTTTCCTGAATATATTCAGGAAAAAACGCATACGCCCTTTTTGGCCAAGTGCATCATTGTGGACGTTCTGCCTCTTTTCCTATGCTTTCAATGCAATTCCAGTCTACCTCCTGAAATCGGTTTCCTGCAATTCTGCCCCGCTTTCAAGTCCTCTTGGCAGCCTTACTTCAGTATATTTTTGGACGATAGCTGTCATTTATAACTCTGCAGGTTTGTGAATTACAGTGCCCCTGAGCTCCTTTCTTCAACTCGCTTTCTTGTGACCTGGCCGCAACACCGCAGGATGGCTTCAGGCCGTAATCTTGTTCCGGCCCGGCACGCTTCGCCTTTGGTTAATTCCTCTTCCTGGTGGGAAATGAGAGTTAAATTTGGCCGTCCAGACACCTCCAGCTAGTCTCTCATTGGTTCTCGCTATTCCTGTTCATCTTCCGCAGAAATTGCAAACTGGGCCAAACAGGAGGTTGAAGGGACTGACTCTCCAAGTCGGGAGAGTTTTAGTAAAGCGTCTGGAATGTTGCACCCGAGTACCAGGGTAGGAAAACTGAGACATATTTGAACACGTCTCCCGATCACATGGTTGATCATACTCTAGGTTCCACATGCATGTTTTAGCTGAAGGAAGAATACCTTAAACCTGGAGAGTTGAGACCCTTGTAATGGGTACCATGCAATATGACTTCTAAGGGTCTTCATTTGCTCACCGAACCTCTCCAATCCTATCACTGCTGTGTTTATGCCCCTGTACACATGCTTGATTCTCTTTTGGAGACATAGCAATCCATAGGTTTTAAGATACTTACTAGTCAGGTACATTCTTAGGCGTTTAATATGGGGTGTTGAGTCCATTTTGTTGAGCAAGGAGTAGCTTTTGTCTATTCCATATTTGGCTTAAGGAACTTTATCTGTGCTCATTTCAATCTCTGGTTTTATGCAGCACCCCAACACACCTTTACCCTTAAGCAAGCATAAGTTGGTTTTCTAAATTTGAGACCCTGTTCTGTTTTGGAATTCAGTTCCTGTGTAGCCAAGTTTACATTCCGTGTATTACTGATATCTTATGATGTTTCTTTTTCTGTGTGACTTATTTCAGTTAGAATCATCGTACCTGAATCCACTCATTATGCTGCTACGGGCCTGATGACATAGATTTCATTGCTGAGTGATACTGCATTGTACGTAAGTACCACAAGTTCTTTATCCATTTTTCACTTTCTGCGATATTGAACTTGTACGGTAAACGAGGTTCTTGTAAACAGAGGCGTCCCAAACTTTGGGGTGGCTGTGTCTTTTTGATTTTAATTTCCCTAAGCTATAGGACCATAAGTGGAAGTGCCCTAGACTCTGTTGCTTTGTTTTTTAGATGTTTCAGGAAACACCATACACTTCTCCCGAGTGGCTGTTGGCAATTTACATCCCGCCCATCAGCATAACAACGCTCCCAGTTCTCCATGGCCTGTCTTGCCTTTCTGGATTTTACACTTTTTTCAGATGGCCCTTGTGACCGGGGGGAAGTGAGACTTCATTGTAGTGCAGATTTCCTTTGCAAGCTTGCTTGGTTGGCCAAAAAGGGCGTATGCGTTTTTTCCTGAATATATTCAGGAAAAAACGCATACGCCCTTTTTGGCCAAGTGCATCATTGTGGACGTTCTGCCTCTTTTCCTATGCTTTCAATGCAATTCCAGTCTACCTCCTGAAATCGGTTTCCTGCAATTCTGCCCCGCTTTCAAGTCCTCTTGGCAGCCTTACTTCAGTATATTTTTGGACGATAGCTGTCATTTATAACTCTGCAGGTTTGTGAATTACAGTGCCCCTGAGCTCCTTTCTTCAACTCGCTTTCTTGTGACCTGGCCGCAACACCGCAGGATGGCTTCAGGCCCTAATCTGGTTCCGGCACGGCACGCTGAGCCTTTGGTTAATTCCTCTTCCTGGTGGGAAATGAGAGTTAAATTTGCCCGTCCAGACATCTCCAGCTAGTCTCTCATTGGTTCTCGCTATTCCTGTTCATCTTCCGCAGAAACTGCAAACTGGGCCAAACAGGAGGTTGAAGGGACTGACTCTCCAAGTTGGGAGAGTGTTAGTAAAGAGTCTGGAATGTTGCACCCAAGTACCAGGGTAGGAAAACTGAGACATATTTGAACACGTCTCCCGTTCACACGGTTGATCATACTCTGGGTTCCACATGCATGTTTTAGCTGAAGGAAGAATACCTTAAACCTGGGTAGTTGAAACCCGTGTAATGGGTACCATGCAATATGACTTCAAAGGGTCTTCATTTGCTCACCGAACCTCTCCAATCCTATCACTGCTGCATTTATGCCCCTGTACACACGCTTGATTCTCTTTTGGAGACATAGCAATCCATAGGTTTTAAGATACTTACTAGTCAGGTACATTCTTAGGCGTTTAATATGGGGTGTTGAGTCCATTTCGTTGAGCAAGGAGTAGCTCTTGTCTAGTCCATATTTGGCTTAAGGAACTTTATCTGTGCTCATTTCAATCTCTGGTTTTATGCAGCACCCCAACTCACCTTTCCCCTTAAGCAAGCATAAGTTGGTTTTCTAAATTTGAGACCCTGTTCTGTTTTGGAATTCAGTTCCTGTGTAGCCAAGTTTACATTCCGTGTATTACTGATATCTTATGATGTTTCTTTTTCTGTGTGACTTATTTCAGTTAGAATCATCGTACCTGAATCCACTCATTATGCTGCTACGGGCCTGATGACATAGATTTCATTGCTGAGTGATACTGCATTGTACGTAAGTACCACAAGTTCTTTATCCATTTTTCACTTTCTGCGATATTGAACTTGTACGGTAAACGAGGTTCTTGTAAACAGAGGCGTCCCAAACTTTGGGGTGGCTGTGTCTTTTTGATTTTAATTTCCCTAAGCTATAGGACCATAAGTGGAAGTGCCCTAGACTCTGTTGCTTTGTTTTTTAGATGTTTCAGGAAACACCATACACTTCTCCCGAGTGTCTGTTGGCAATTTACATCCCCCCCATCAACATAAAAAGGCTCCCAGTTCTCCATGGCCTGTCCTGCCTTTCTGGATTTTACACTTTTTTCAGATGGCCCTTTTGACCGGGGGGAAGTGAGACTTCATTGTAGTGCAGATTTCCTTTGCAAGTTTGCTTGGTTGGCCAAAAAGGGCGTATGCGTTTTTTCCTGAATATATTCAGGAAAAAACGCATACGCCCTTTTTGGCCAAGTGCATCATTGTGGACGTTCTGCCTCTTTTCCTATGCTTTCAATGCAATTCCAGTCTACCTCCTGAAATCAGTTTCCTGCAATTCTGCCCCGCTTTCAAGTCCTCTTGGCAGCCTTACTTCAGTATATTTTTGGACGATAGCTGTCATTTATAACTCTGCAGGTTTGTGAATTACAGTGCCCCTGAGCTCCTTTCTTCAACTCGCTTTCTTGTGACCTGGCCGCAACACCGCAGAATGGCTTCAGGCCCTAATCTGATTCCTTCACGGCACGATTCGCCTTTGGTTAATTCCTCTTCCTGGTGGGAAATGAGAGTTAAATTTGCCCGTCCAGACACCTCCAGCTAGTCTCTCATTGGTTCTCGCTATTCCTGTTCATCTTCCGCAGAAATTGCAAACTGGGCCAAACAGGAGGTTAAAGGGACTGACTCTCCAAGTCGGGAGAGTGTTAGTAAAGCATCTGGAATGTTGCACCCGAGTACCAGCCTACGAAAACTGAGACATATTTGAACACGTCTCCCGATCACATGGTTGATCATACTCTAGGTTCCACATGCATGTTTTAGCTGAAGGAAGAATACCTTAAACCTGGGTAGTTGAAACCCGTAGAATGGGTACCATGCAATATGACTTCAAAGGGTCTTCATTTGCTCACCGAACCTCTCCAATCCTATCACTGCTGCGTTTATGCCCCTGTACACATGCTTGATTCTCTTTCGGAGACATAGCAATCCATAGGTTTTAAGATACTTACTAGTCAGGTACATTCTTAGGCGTTTAATATGCGGTGTTGAGTCCATTTCATTGAACAAGGAGTAGCTCTTGTCTATTCCATATTTGGCTTAAGGGACTTTATCTGTGCTCATTTCAATCTCTGGTTTTATGCAGCACCCCAACTCACCTTTCCCCTTAAGCAAGCATAAGTTGGTTTTCTAAATTTGAGACCCTGTTCTGTTCTGTAATTCAGTTCCTGTGTAGCCAAGTTTACATTCCGTGTATTACTGATATCTTATGATGTTTCTTTTTCTGTGTAACTTATTTCAGTTAGAATCATCATACCTGAATCCACTCATTGTGCTGCTAAGGGCCTGATGACATAGATTTCATTGCTGAGTGATATTGCTTTGTAAGTAAATACCACAACTTCTTTATCCATTTTTCACTTTCTGCGATGTTGAACTTGTAGTGTAAACGAGGTTCTTGTAAACAGAGCCGTTCCTAACTTTGGGGTGGCTGTGTCTTTTTGATTTTAATTTCCCTAAGCTATAGGACCATAAGTGAAAGTGCCCTAGGCTCTGTTGCTTTGTTTTTTAGATGTATCAGGAAACACCATACACTTCTCCGGAGTGTCTGTTGGCAATTTACATCCCGCCCATCAACATAACAAGGCTCCCAGTTCTCCATGGCCTGTCCTGCCTTTCTGGATTTTACACTTTTTTCAGATGGCCCTTTTGACCGGGGGAAAGTGAGACTTCATTGTAGTGCAGATTTCCTTTGCAAGTTTGCTTGGTTGGCCTAAAAGGGCGTATGCGTTTTTTCCTGAATATATTCAGGAAAAAACGCATACGCCCTTTTTGGCCAAGTGCATCATTGTGGACGTTCTGCCTCTTTTCCTATGCTTTCAATGCAATTCCAGTCTACCTCCTGAAATCAGTTTCCTGCAATTTTGCCCCGCTTTCAAGTCCTCCTGGCAGCCTTACTTCAGTATATTTTTGGACGATAGCTGTCATTTATAACTCTGCAGGTTTGTGAATTACAGTGCCCCTGAGCTCCTTTCTTCAACTCGCTTTCTTGTGACCTGGCCGCAACACCGCAGGATGGCTTCAGGCCCTAATCTGGTTCCGGCACGGCACGCTGAGCCTTTGGTTAATTCCTCTTCCTGGTGGGAAATGAGAGTTAAATTTGCCCGTCCAGACACCTCCAGCTAGTCTCTCATTGATTCTCCCTATTCCTGTTCATCTTCCGCAGAAATTGCAAACTGGGCCAAACAGAAGGTTAAAGGCGCTGACTCTCCAAGTGGGGAGAGTGTTAGTAAAGCGTCTGGAATGTTGCACCCGAGTACCAGGGGAGGAAAACTGAGACATATTTGAACACGTCTCCCGTTCACACGGTTGATCATACTCTGGGTTCCACATGCATGTTTTAGCTGAAGGAAGAATACCTTAAACCTGGGTAGTTGAAACCCGTGTAATGGGTACCATGCAATATGACTTCAAAGGGTCTTCATTTGCTCACCGAACCTCTCCAATCCTATCACTGCTGCGTTTATGCCCCTGTACACACGCTTGATTCTCTTTTGGAGACATAGCAATCCATAGGTTTTAAGATACTTACTAGTCAGGTACATTCTTAGGCGTTTAATATGGGGTGTTGAGTCCATTTCGTTGAGCAAGGAGTAGCTCTTGTCTATTCCATATTTGGCTTAAGGAACTTTATCTGTGCTCATTTCAATCTCTGGTTTTATGCAGCACCCCAACTCACCTTTCCTGTTAAGCAAGCAGAAGTTGGTTTTCTAAATTTGAGACCCTGTTCTGTTTTGGAATTCAGTTCCTGTGTAGCCAAGTTTACATTCCGTGTATTACTGATATCTTATGATGTTTCTTTTTCTGTGTGACTTATTTCAGTTAGAATCATCATACCTGAATCCACTCATTATGCTGCTACGGGCCTGATGACATAGATTTCATTGCTGAGTGATACTGCATTGTACGTAAGTACCACAAGTTCTTTATCCATTTTTCACTTTCTGCGATATTGAACTTGTACGGTAAACGAGGTTCTTGTAAACAGAGGCGTCCCAAACTTTGGGGTGGCTGTGTCTTTTTGATTTTAATTTCCCTAAGCTATAGGACCATAAGTGGAAGTGCCCTAGGCTCTGTTGCTTTGTTTTTTAGATGTTTCAGGAAACACCATACACTTCTCCCGAGTGTCTGTTGGCAATTTACATCCCGCCCATCAGCATAACAAGGCTCCCAGTTCTCCATGGCCTGTCCTGCCTGTCTGGATTTTACACTTTTTTCAGATGGCCCTTTTGACCGGGGGGAAGTGAGACTTCATTGTAGTGCAGATTTCCTCTGCAAGCTTGCTTGGTTGGCCAAAAAGGGCGTATGCGTTTTTTCCTGCATATATTCAGGAAAAAACGCATACGCCCTTTTTGGCCAAGTGCATCATTGTGGACGTTCTGCCTGTTTTCCTATGCTTTCAATGCAATTCCAGTCTACCTCCTGAAATCGGTTTCCTGCAATTCTGCCCCGCTTTCAAGTCCTCTTGGCAGCCTTACTTCAGTATATTTTTGGACGATAGCTGTCATTTATAACTCTGCAGGTTTGTGAATTACAGTGCCCCTGAGCTCCTTTCTTCAACTCGCTTTCTTGTGACCTGGCCGCAACACCGCAGGATGGCTTCAGGACGTAATCTGGTTCCGGCCCGGCACGCTTCGCCTTTGGTTAATTCCTCTTCCTGGTGGGAAATGAGAGTTAAATTTGGCCGTCCAGACACCTCCAGCTAGTCTCTCATTGGTTCTCGCTATTCCTGTTCATCTTCCGCAGAAATTGCAAACTGGGCCAAACAGGAGGTTGAAGGGACTGACTCTCCAAGTCGGTAGAGTTTTAGTAAAGCGTCTGGAATGTTGCACCCGAGTACCAGGGTAGGAAAACTGAGACATATTTGAACACGTCTCCCGATCACATGGTTGATCATACTCTAGGTTCCACATGCATGTTTTAGCTGAAGGAAGAATACCTTAAACCTGGAGAGTTGAGACCCTTGTAATGGGTACCATGCAATATGACTTCTAAGGGTCTTCATTTGCTCACCGAACCTCTCCAATCCTATCACTGCTGTGTTTATGCCCCTGTACACATGCTTGATTCTCTTTTGGAGACATAGCAATCCATAGGTTTTAAGATACTTACTAGTCAGGTACATTCTTAGGCGTTTAATATGGGGTGTTGAGTCCATTTTGTTGAGCAAGGAGTAGCTTTTGTCTATTCCATATTTGGCTTAAGGAACTTTATCTGTGCTCATTTCAATCTCTGGTTTTATGCAGCACCCCAACACACCTTTACCCTTAAGCAAGCATAAGTTGGTTTTCTAAATTTGAGACCCTGTTCTGTTTTGGAATTCAGTTCCTGTGTAGCCAAGTTTACATTCCGTGTATTACTGATATCTTATGATGTTTCTTTTTCTGTGTGACTTATTTCAGTTAGAATCATCGTACCTGAATCCACTCATTATGCTGCTACGGGCCTGATGACATAGATTTCATTGCTGAGTGATACTGCATTGTACGTAAGTACCACAAGTTCTTTATCCATTTTTCACTTTCTGCGATATTGAACTTGTACGGTAAACGAGGTTCTTGTAAACAGAGGCGTCCCAAACTTTGGGGTGGCTGTGTGTTTTTGATTTTAATTCCCCTAAGCTATAGGACCATAAGTGCAAGTGCCCTAGGCTTTGTTGCTTTGTTTGTTAGATGTTTCAGGAAACACCATACACTTCTCCCGAGTGTCTGTTGGCAAATTACATCCCGCCCATCAGCATAACAAGGCTCCCAGTTCTCCATGGCCTGTCCTGCCCTTCTGGATTTTACACTTTTTTCAGATGGCCCTTTTGACCGGGGGGAAGTGAGACTTCATTGTAGTGCAGATTTCCTCTGCAAGCTTGCTTGGTTGGCCAAAAAGGGCGTATGCGTTTTTTCCTGAATATATTCAGGAAAAAACGCATACGCCCTTTTTGGCCAAGTGCATCATTGTGGACGTTCTGCCTCTTTTCCTATGCTTTCAATGCAATTCCAGTCTACCTCCTGAAATCGGTTTCCTGCAATTCTGCCCCGCTTTCAAGTCCTCTTGGCAGCCTTACTTCAGTATATTTTTGGACGATAGCTGTCATTTATAACTCTGCAGGTTTGTGAATTACAGTGCCCCTGAGCTCCTTTCTTCAACTCGCTTTCTTGTGACCTGGCCGCAACACCGCAGGATGCCTTCAGGCCCTAATCTGGTTCCGGCACGGCACGCTGAGCCTTTGGTTAATTCCTCTTCCTGGTGGGAAATGAGAGTTAAATTTGCACGTCCAGACACCTCCAGCTAGTCTCTCATTGGTTCTCGCTATTCCTGTTCATCTTCCGCAGAAATTGCAAACTGGGCCAAACAGGAGGTTAAAGGGACTGACTCTCCAAGTGGGGAGAGTGTTAGTAAAGCGTCTGGAATGTTGCACCAGAGTACCAGGGTATGAAAACTGAGACATATTTGAACACGTCTCCCGATCACATGGTTGATCATACTCTAGGTTCCACATGCATGTTTTAGCTGAAGGAAGAATACCTTAAACCTGGGTAGTTGAAATCCGTGGAATGGGTAGCATGCAATATGACTTCTAAGGGTCTCCATTTGCTCACCGAACCTCTCCAATCCTATCACTGCTGCGTTTATGCCCCTGTACACATGCTTGATTCTCTTTCAGAGACATAGCAATCCATAGGTTTTAAGATACTTACTAGTCAGGTACATTCTTAGGCGTTTAATATGCGGTGTTGAGTCCATTTCATTGAGCAAGGAGTAGCTCTTGTCTATTCCATATTTGGCTTAAGGAACTTTATCTGTGCTCATTTCAATCTCTGGTTTTATGCAGCACCCCAACTCACCTTTCCCCTTAAGCAAGCATAAGTTGGTTTTCTAAATTTGAGACCCTGTTCTGTTCTGTAATTCAGTTCCTGTGTAGCCAAGTTTACATTCCGTGTATTACTGATATCTTATGATGTTTCTTTTTCTGTGTGACTTATTTCAGTTAGAATCATCATACCTGAATCCACCCATTGTGCTGCTAAGGGCCTGATGACATAGATTTCATTGCTGAGTGATATTGCTTTGTAAGTAAATACCACAACTTCTTTATCCATTTTTCACTTTCTGCGATGTTGAAATTGTACTGTAAATGAGGTTCTTGTAAACAGAGGCGTCCCAAACTTTGGGGTGGCTGTGTCTTTTTGATTTTAATTTCCCTAAGCTATAGGACCATAAGTGGAAGTGCCCTAGGCTCTGTTGCTTTGTTTTTTAGATGTTTCAGGAAACACCATACACTTCTCCCGAGTGTCTGTTGGCAATTTACATCCCCCCCATCAACATAACAAGGCTCCCAGTTCTCCATGGCCTGTCCTGCCTTTCTGGATTTTACACTTTTTTCAGATGGCCCTTTTGACCGGGGGGAAGTGAGACTTCATTGTAGTGCAGATTTCCTTTGCAAGTTTGCTTGGTTGGCCAAAAAGGGCGTATGCGTTTTTTCCTGAATATATTCAGGAAAAAACGCATACGCCCTTTTTGGCCAAGTGCATCATTGTGGACGTTCTGCCTCTTTTCCTATGCTTTCAATGCAATTCCAGTCTACCTCCTGAAATCAGTTTCCTGCAATTCTGCCCCGCTTTCAAGTCCTCTTGGCAGCCTTACTTCAGTATATTTTTGGACGATAGCTGTCATTTATAACTCTGCAGGTTTGTGAATTACAGTGCCCCTGAGCTCCTTTCTTCAACTCGCTTTCTTGTGACCTGGCCGCAACACCGCAGAATGGCTTCAGGCCCTAATCTGATTCCTTCACGGCACGATTCGCCTTTGGTTAATTCCTCTTCCTGGTGGGAAATGAGAGTTAAATTTGCCCGTCCAGACACCTCCAGCTAGTCTCTCATTGGTTCTCGCTATTCCTGTTCATCTTCCGCAGAAATTGCAAACTGGGCCAAACAGGAGGTTAAAGGGACTGACTCTCCAAGTCGGGAGAGTGTTAGTAAAGCATCTGGAATGTTGCACCCGAGTACCAGCCTACGAAAACTGAGACATATTTGAACACGTCTCCCGATCACATGGTTGATCATACTCTAGGTTCCACATGCATGTTTTACCTGAAGGAAGAATACCTTAAACCTGGGTAGTTGAAACCCGTAGAATGGGTACCATGCAATATGACTTCAAAGGGTCTTCATTTGCTCACCGAACCTCTCCAATCCTATCACTGCTGCGTTTATGCCCCTGTACACATGCTTGATTCTCTTTCGGAGACATAGCAATCCATAGGTTTTAAGATACTTACTAGTCAGGTACATTCTTAGGCGTTTAATATGCGGTGTTGAGTCCATTTCATTGAGCAAGGAGTAGTTCTTGTCTATTCCATATTTGGCTTAAGGGACTTTATCTGTGCTCATTTCAATCTCTGGTTTTATGCAGCACCCCAACTCACCTTTCCCCTTAAGCAAGCATAAGTTGGTTTTCTAAATTTGAGACCCTGTTCTGTTCTGTAATTCAGTTCCTGTGTAGCCAAGTTTACATTCCGTGTATTACTGATATCTTATGATGTTTCTTTTTCTGTGTAACTTATTTCAGTTAGAATCATCATACCTGAATCCACTCATTGTGCTGCTAAGGGCCTGATGACATAGATTTCATTGCTGAGTGATATTGCTTTGTAAGTAAATACCACAACTTCTTTATCCATTTTTCACTTTCTGCGATGTTGAACTTGTAGTGTAAACGAGGTTCTTGTAAACAGAGCCGTTCCTAACTTTGGGGTGGCTGTGTCTTTTTGATTTTAATTTCCCTAAGCTATAGGACCATAAGTGGAAGTGCCCTAGGCTCTGTTGCTTTTTTTTTAGATGTTTCAGGAAACACCATACACTTCTCCGGAGTGTCTGTTGGCAATTTACATCCCGCCCATCAACATAACAAGGCTCCCAGTTCTCCATGGCCTGTCCTGCCTTTCTGGATTTTACACTTTTTTCAGATGGCCCTTTTGACCGGGGGAAAGTGAGACTTCATTGTAGTGCAGATTTCCTTTGCAAGTTTGCTTGGTTGGCCTAAAAGGGCGTATGCGTTTTTTCCTGAATATATTCAGGAAAAAACGCATACACCCTTTTTGGCCAAGTGCATCATTGTGGACGTTCTGCCTCTTTTCCTATGCTTTCAATGCAATTCCAGTCTACCTCCTGAAATCAGTTTCCTGCAATTCTGCCCCGCTTTCAAGTCCTCTTGGCAGCCTTACTTCAGTATATTTTTGGACGATAGCTGTCATTTATAACTCTGCAGGTTTGTGAATTACAGTGCCCCTGAGCTCCTTTCTTCAACTCGCTTTCTTGTGACCTGGCCGCAACACCGCAGGATGGCTTCAGGCCCTAATCTGGTTCCGGCACGGCACGCTTCGCCTTTGGTTAATTCCTCTTCCTGGTGGGAAATGAGAGTTAAATTTGCCCGTCCAGACACCTCCAGCTAGTCTCTCATTGGTTCTCCCTATTCCTGTTCATTTTCCGCAGAAATTGCAAACTGGGCCAAACAGGAGGTTAAAGGTGCTGACTGTCCAAGTGGGGAGAGTGTTAGTAAAGCGTCTGGAATGTTGCACCCGAGTACCAGGGGAGGAAAACTGAGACATATTTGAACACGTCTCCCGTTCACACGGTTGATCATACTCTGGGTTCCACATGCATGTTTTAGCCGAAGGAAGAATACCTTAAACCTGGGTAGTTGAAACCCGTGTAATGGGTACCATGCAATATGACTTCAAAGGGTCTTCATTTGCTCACCGAAACTCTCCAATCCTATCACTGCTGCGTTTATGCCCCTGTACACACGCTTGATACTCTTTTGGAGACATAGCAATCCATAGGTTTTAAGATACTTACTAGTCAGGTACATTCTTAGGCGTTTAATATGGGGTGTTGAGTCCATTTCGTTGAGCAAGGAGTAGCTCTTGTCTATTCCATATTTGGCTTAAGGAACTTTATCTGTGCTCATTTCAATCTCTGGTTTTATGCAGCACCCCAACTCACCTTTCCCCTTAAGCAAACAGAAGTTGGTTTTCTAAATTTGAGACCCTGTTCTGTTTTGGAATTCAGTTCCTGTGTAGCCAAGTTTACATTCCGTGTATTACTGATATCTTATGATGTTTCTTTTTCTGTGTGACTTATTTCAGTTAGAATCATCGTACCTGAATCCACTCATTATGCTGCTACGGGCCTGATGACATAGATTTCATTACTGAGTGATACTGCATTGTACGTAAGTACCACAAGTTCTTTATCCATTTTTCACTTTCTGTGATATTGAACTTGTACGGTAAACGAGGTTCTTGTAAACAGAGGCGTCCCAAACTTTGGGGTGGCTGTGTGTTTTTGATTTTAATTCCCCTAAGCTATAGGACCATAAGTGCAAGTGCCCTAGGCTTTGTTGCTTTGTTTGTTAGATGTTTCAGGAAACACCATACACTTCTCCCGAGTGTCTGTTGGCAAATTACATCCCGCCCATCAGCATAACAAGGCTCCCAGTTCTCCATGGCCTGTCCTGCCCTTCTGGATTTTACACTTTTTTCAGATGGCCCTTTTGACCGGGGGGAAGTGAGACTTCATTGTAGTGCAGATTTCCTCTGCAAGCTTGCTTGGTTGGCCAAAAAGGGCGTATGCGTTTTTTCCTGAATATATTCAGGAAAAAACGCATACGCCCTTTTTGGCCAAGTGCATCATTGTGGACGTTCTGCCTCTTTTCCTATGCTTTCAATGCAATTCCAGTCTACCTCCTGAAATCGGTTTCCTGCAATTCTGCCCCGCTTTCAAGTCCTCTTGGCAGCCTTACTTCAGTATATTTTTGGACGATAGCTGTCATTTATAACTCTGCAGGTTTGTGAATTACAGTGCCCCTGAGCTCCTTTCTTCAACTCGCTTTCTTGTGACCTGGCCGCAACACCGCAGGATGCCTTCAGGCCCTAATCTGGTTCCGGCACGGCACGCTGAGCCTTTGGTTAATTCCTCTTCCTGGTGGGAAATGAGAGTTAAATTTGCACGTCCAGACACCTCCAGCTAGTCTCTCATTGGTTCTCGCTATTCCTGTTCATCTTCCGCAGAAATTGCAAACTGGGCCAAACAGGAGGTTAAAGGGACTGACTCTCCAAGTGGGGAGGGTGTTAGTAAAGCGTCTGGAATGTTGCACCAGAGTACCAGGGTATGAAAACTGAGACATATTTGAACACGTCTCCCGATCACATGGTTGATCATACTCTAGGTTCCACATGCATGTTTTAGCTGAAGGAAGAATACCTTAAACCTGGGTAGTTGAAATCCGTGGAATGGGTAGCATGCAATATGACTTCTAAGGGTCTCCATTTGCTCACCGAACCTCTCCAATCCTATCACTGCTGCGTTTATGCCCCTGTACACATGCTTGATTCTCTTTCAGAGACATAGCAATCCATAGGTTTTAAGATACTTACTAGTCAGGTACATTCTTAGGCGTTTAATATGCGGTTTTGAGTCCATTTCATTGAGCAAGGAGTAGCTCTTGTCTATTCCATATTTGGCTTAAGGAACTTTATCTGTGCTCATTTCAATCTCTGGTTTTATGCAGCACCCCAACTCACCTTTCCCCTTAAGCAAGCATAAGTTGGTTTTCTAAATTTGAGACCCTGTTCTGTTCTGTAATTCAGTTCCTGTGTAGCCAAGTTTACATTCCGTGTATTACTGATATCTTATGATGTTTCTTTTTCTGTGTGACTTATTTCAGTTAGAATCATCATACCTGAATCCACCCATTGTGCTGCTAAGGGCCTGATGACATAGATTTCATTGCTGAGTGATATTGCTTTGTAAGTAAATACCACAACTTCTTTATCCATTTTTCACTTTCTGCGATGTTGAAATTGTACTGTAAATGAGGTTCTTGTAAACAGAGGCGTCCCAAACTTTGGGGTGGCTGTGTCTTTTTGATTTTAATTTCCCTAAGCTATAGGACCATAAGTGGAAGTGCCCTAGGCTCTGTTGCTTTGTTTTTTAGATGTTTCAGGAAACACCATACACTTCTCCCGAGTGTCTGTTGGCAATTTACATCCCCCCCATCAACATAACAAGGCTCCCAGTTCTCCATGGCCTGTCCTGCCTTTCTGGATTTTACACTTTTTTCAGATGGCCCTTTTGACCGGGGGGAAGTGAGACTTCATTGTAGTGCAGATTTCCTTTGCAAGTTTGCTTGGTTGGCCAAAAAGGGCGTATGCGTTTTTTCCTGAATATATTCAGGAAAAAACGCATACGCCCTTTTTGGCCAAGTGCATCATTGTGGACGTTCTGCCTCTTTTCCTATGCTTTCAATGCAATTCCAGTCTACCTCCTGAAATCAGTTTCCTGCAATTCTGCCCCGCTTTCAAGTCCTCTTGGCAGCCTTACTTCAGTATATTTTTGGACGATAGCTGTCATTTATAACTCTGCAGGTTTGTGAATTACAGTGCCCCTGAGCTCCTTTCTTCAACTCGCTTTCTTGTGACCTGGCCGCAACACCGCAGAATGGCTTCAGGCCCTAATCTGATTCCTTCACGGCACGATTCGCCTTTGGTTAATTCCTCTTCCTGGTGGGAAATGAGAGTTAAATTTGCCCGTCCAGACACCTCCAGCTAGTCTCTCATTGGTTCTCGCTATTCCTGTTCATCTTCCGCAGAAATTGCAAACTGGGCCAAACAGGAGGTTAAAGGGACTGACTCTCCAAGTCGGGAGAGTGTTAGTAAAGCATCTGGAATGTTGCACCCGAGTACCAGCCTACGAAAACTGAGACATATTTGAACACGTCTCCCGATCACATGGTTGATCATACTCTAGGTTCCACATGCATGTTTTACCTGAAGGAAGAATACCTTAAACCTGGGTAGTTGAAACCCGTAGAATGGGTACCATGCAATATGACTTCAAAGGGTCTTCATTTGCTCACCGAACCTCTCCAATCCTATCACTGCTGCGTTTATGCCCCTGTACACATGCTTGATTCTCTTTCGGAGACATAGCAATCCATAGGTTTTAAGATACTTACTAGTCAGGTACATTCTTAGGCGTTTAATATGCGGTGTTGAGTCCATTTCATTGAGCAAGGAGTAGTTCTTGTCTATTCCATATTTGGCTTAAGGGACTTTATCTGTGCTCATTTCAATCTCTGGTTTTATGCAGCACCCCAACTCACCTTTCCCCTTAAGCAAGCATAAGTTGGTTTTCTAAATTTGAGACCCTGTTCTGTTCTGTAATTCAGTTCCTGTGTAGCCAAGTTTACATTCCGTGTATTACTGATATCTTATGATGTTTCTTTTTCTGTGTAACTTATTTCAGTTAGAATCATCATACCTGAATCCACTCATTGTGCTGCTAAGGGCCTGATGACATAGATTTCATTGCTGAGTGATATTGCTTTGTAAGTAAATACCACAACTTCTTTATCCATTTTTCACTTTCTGCGATGTTGAACTTGTAGTGTAAACGAGGTTCTTGTAAACAGAGCCGTTCCTAACTTTGGGGTGGCTGTGTCTTTTTGATTTTAATTTCCCTAAGCTATAGGACCATAAGTGGAAGTGCCCTAGGCTCTGTTGCTTTGTTTTTTAGATGTTTCAGGAAACACCATACACTTCTCCGGAGTGTCTGTTGGCAATTTACATCCCGCCCATCAACATAACAAGGCTCCCAGTTCTCCATGGCCTGTCCTGCCTTTCTGGATTTTACACTTTTTTCAGATGGCCCTTTTGACCGGGGGAAAGTGAGACTTCATTGTAGTGCAGATTTCCTCTGCAAGCTTGCTTGGTTGGCCAAAAAGGGCGTATGCGTTTTTTCCTGAATATATTCAGGAAAAAACGCATACGCCCTTTTTGGCCAAGTGCATCATTGTGGACGTTCTGCCTCTTTTCCTATGCTTTCAATGCAATTCCAGTCTACCTCCTGAAATCAGTTTCCTGCAATTCTGCCCCGCTTTCAAGTCCTCTTGGCAGCCTTACTTCAGTATATTTTTGGACGATAGCTGTCATTTATAACTCTGCAGGTTTGTGAATTACAGTGCCCCTGAGCTCCTTTCTTCAACTCGCTTTCTTGTGACCTGGCTGCAACACCGCAGGATGGCTTCAGGCCCTAATCTGGTTCCGGCACGGCACGCTGAGCCTTTGGTTAATTCCTCTTCCTGGTGGGAAATGAGAGTTAAATTTGCCCGTCCAGACACCTCCAGCTAGTCTCTCATTGATTCTCCCTATTCCTGTTCATCTTCCGCAGAAATTGCAAACTGGGCCAAACAGAAGGTTAAAGGCGCTGACTCTCCAAGTGGGGAGAGTGTTAGTAAAGCGTCTGGAATGTTGCACCCGAGTACCAGGGGAGGAAAACTGAGACATATTTGAACACGTCTCCCGTTCACACGGTTGATCATACTCTGGGTTCCACATGCATGTTTTAGCTGAAGGAAGAATACCTTAAACCTGGGTAGTTGAAACCCGTGTAATGGGTACCATGCAATATGACTTCAAAGGGTCTTCATTTGCTCACCGAACCTCTCCAATCCTATCACTGCTGCGTTTATGCCCCTGTACACATGCTTGATTCTCTTTTGGAGACATAGCAATCCATAGGTTTTAAGATACTTACTAGTCAGGTACATTCTTAGGCGTTTAATATGGGGTGTTGAGTCCATTTCGTTGAGCAAGGAGTAGCTCTTGTCTATTCCATATTTGGCTTAAGGAACTTTATCTGTGCTCATTTCAATCTCTGGTTTTATGCAGCACCCCAACTCACCTTTCCTGTTAAGCAAGCAGAAGTTGGTTTTCTAAATTTGAGACCCTGTTCTGTTTTGGAATTCAGTTCCTGTGTAGCCAAGTTTACATTCCGTGTATTACTGATATCTTATGATGTTTCTTTTTCTGTGTGACTTATTTCAGTTAGAATCATCATACCTGAATCCACTCATTATGCTGCTACGGGCCTGATGACATAGATTTCATTGCTGAGTGATACTGCATTGTACGTAAGTACCACAAGTTCTTTATCCATTTTTCACTTTCTGCGATATTGAACTTGTACGGTAAACGAGGTTCTTGTAAACAGAGGCGTCCCAAACTTTGGGGTGGCTGTGTCTTTTTGATTTTAATTTCCCTAAGCTATAGGACCATAAGTGGAAGTGCCCTAGGCTCTGTTGCTTTGTTTTTTAGATGTTTCAGGAAACACCATACACTTCTCCCGAGTGTCTGTTGGCAATTTACATCCCGCCCATCAGCATAACAAGGCTCCCAGTTCTCCATGGCCTGTCCTGCCTGTCTGGATTTTACACTTTTTTCAGATGGCCCTTTTGACCGGGGGGAAGTGAGACTTCATTGTAGTGCAGATTTCCTCTGCAAGCTTGCTTGGTTGGCCAAAAAGGGCGTATGCGTTTTTTCCTGAATATATTCAGGAAAAAACGCATACGCCCTTTTTGGCCAAGTGCATCATTGTGGACGTTCTGCCTCTTTTCCTATGCTTTCAATGCAATTCCAGTCTACCTCCTGAAATCGGTTTCCTGCAATTCTGCCCCGCTTTCAAGTCCTCTTGGCAGCCTTACTTCAGTATATTTTTGGACGATAGCTGTCATTTATAACTCTGCAGGTTTGTGAATTACAGTGCCCCTGAGCTCCTTTCTTCAACTCGCTTTCTTGTGACCTGGCCGCAACACCGCAGGATGGCTTCAGGCCGTAATCTGGTTCCGGCCCGGCACGCTTCGCCTTTGGTTAATTCCTCTTCCTGGTGGGAAATGAGAGTTAAATTTGGCCGTCCAGACACCTCCAGCTAGTCTCTCATTGGTTCTCGCTATTCCTGTTCATCTTCCGCAGAAATTGCAAACTGGGCCAAACAGGAGGTTGAAGGGACTGACTCTCCAAGTCGGGAGAGTTTTAGTAAAGCGTCTGGAATGTTGCACCCGAGTACCAGGGTAGGAAAACTGAGACATATTTGAACACGTCTCCCGATCACATGGTTGATCATACTCTAGGTTCCACATGCATGTTTTAGCTGAAGGAAGAATACCTTAAACCTGGAGAGTTGAGACCCTTGTAATGGGTACCATGCAATATGACTTCTAAGGGTCTTCATTTGCTCACCGAACCTCTCCAATGCTATCACTGCTGTGTTTATGCCCCTGTACACATGCTTGATTCTCTTTTGGAGACATAGCAATCCATAGGTTTTAAGATACTTACTAGTCAGGTACATTCTTAGGCGTTTAATATGGGGTGTTGAGTCCATTTTGTTGAGCAAGGAGTAGCTTTTGTCTATTCCATATTTGGCTTAAGGAACTTTATCTGTGCTCATTTCAATCTCTGGTTTTATGCAGCACCCCAACACACCTTTACCCTTAAGCAAGCATAAGTTGGTTTTCTAAATTTGAGACCCTGTTCTGTTTTGGAATTCAGTTCCTGTGTAGCCAAGTTTACATTCCGTGTATTACTGATATCTTATGATGTTTCTTTTTCTGTGTGACTTATTTCAGTTAGAATCATCGTACCTGAATCCACTCATTATGCTGCTACGGGCCTGATGACATAGATTTCATTGCTGAGTGATACTGCATTGTACGTAAGTACCACAAGTTCTTTATCCATTTTTCACTTTCTGCGATATTGAACTTGTACGGTAAACGAGGTTCTTGTAAACAGAGGCGTCCCAAACTTTGGGGTGGCTGTGTCTTTTTGATTTTAATTTCCCTAAGCTATAGGACCATAAGTGGAAGTGCCCTAGGCTCTGTTGCTTTGTTTTTTAGATGTTTCAGGAAACACCATACACTTCTCCCGAGTGGCTGTTGGCAATTTACATCCCGCCCATCAGCATAACAACGCTCCCAGTTCTCCATGGCCTGTCCTGCCTTTCTGGATTTTACACTTTTTTCAGATGGCCCTTTTGACCGGGGGGAAGTGAGACTTCATTGTAGTGCAGATTTCCTTTGCAAGCTTGCTTGGTTGGCCAAAAAGGGCGTATGCGTTTTTTCCTGAATATATTCAGGAAAAAACGCATACGCCCTTTTTGGCCAAGTGCATCATTGTGGACGTTCTGCCTCTTTTCCTATGCTTTCAATGCAATTCCAGTCTACCTCCTGAAATCAGTTTCCTGCAATTCTGCCCCGCTTTCAAGTCCTCTTGGCAGCCTTACTTCAGTATATTTTTGGACGATAGCTGTCATTTATAACTCTGCAGGTTTGTGAATTACAGTGCCCCTGAGCTCCTTTCTTCAACTCGCTTTCTTGTGACCTGGCCGCAACACCGCAGGATGGCTTCAGGCCCTAATCTGGTTCCGGCACGGCACGCTTCGCCTTTGGTTAATTCCTCTTCCTGGTGGGAAATGAGAGTTAAATTTGCCCGTCCAGACACCTCCAGCTAGTCTCTCATTGGTTCTCCCTATTCCTGTTCATTTTCCGCAGAAATTGCAAACTGGGCCAAACAGGAGGTTAAAGGTGCTGACTGTCCAAGTGGGGAGAGTGTTAGTAAAGCGTCTGGAATGTTGCACCCGAGTACCAGGGGAGGAAAACTGAGACATATTTGAACACGTCTCCCGTTCACACGGTTGATCATACTCTGGGTTCCACATGCATGTTTTAGCCGAAGGAAGAATACCTTAAACCTGGGTAGTTGAAACCCGTGTAATGGGTACCATGCAATATGACTTCAAAGGGTCTTCATTTGCTCACCGAAACTCTCCAATCCTATCACTGCTGCGTTTATGCCCCTGTACACACGCTTGATTCTCTTTTGGAGACATAGCAATCCATAGGTTTTAAGATACTTACTAGTCAGGTACATTCTTAGGCGTTTAATATGGGGTGTTGAGTCCATTTCGTTGAGCAAGGAGTAGCTCTTGTCTATTCCATATTTGGCTTAAGGAACTTTATCTGTGCTCATTTCAATCTCTGGTTTTATGCAGCACCCCAACTCACCTTTCCCCTTAAGCAAACAGAAGTTGGTTTTCTAAATTTGAGACCCTGTTCTGTTTTGGAATTCAGTTCCTGTGTAGCCAAGTTTACATTCCGTGTATTACTGATATCTTATGATGTTTCTTTTTCTGTGTGACTTATTTCAGTTAGAATCATCGTACCTGAATCCACTCATTATGCTGCTACGGGCCTGATGACATAGATTTCATTACTGAGTGATACTGCATTGTACGTAAGTACCACAAGTTCTTTATCCATTTTTCACTTTCTGTGATATTGAACTTGTACGGTAAACGAGGTTCTTGTAAACAGAGGCGTCCCAAACTTTGGGGTGGCTGTGTGTTTTTGATTTTAATTCCCCTAAGCTATAGGACCATAAGTGCAAGTGCCCTAGGCTTTGTTGCTTTGTTTGTTAGATGTTTCAGGAAACACCATACACTTCTCCCGAGTGTCTGTTGGCAAATTACATCCCGCCCATCAGCATAACAAGGCTCCCAGTTCTCCATGGCCTGTCCTGCCCTTCTGGATTTTACACTTTTTTCAGATGGCCCTTTTGACCGGGGGGAAGTGAGACTTCATTGTAGTGCAGATTTCCTCTGCAAGCTTGCTTGGTTGGCCAAAAAGGGCGTATGCGTTTTTTCCTGAATATATTCAGGAAAAAACGCATACGCCCTTTTTGGCCAAGTGCATCATTGTGGACGTTCTGCCTCTTTTCCTATGCTTTCAATGCAATTCCAGTCTACCTCCTGAAATCGGTTTCCTGCAATTCTGCCCCGCTTTCAAGTCCTCTTGGCAGCCTTACTTCAGTATATTTTTGGACGATAGCTGTCATTTATAACTCTGCAGGTTTGTGAATTACAGTGCCCCTGAGCTCCTTTCTTCAACTCGCTTTCTTGTGACCTGGCCGCAACACCGCAGGATGCCTTCAGGCCCTAATCTGGTTCCGGCACGGCACGCTGAGCCTTTGGTTAATTCCTCTTCCTGGTGGGAAATGAGAGTTAAATTTGCACGTCCAGACACCTCCAGCTAGTCTCTCATTGGTTCTCGCTATTCCTGTTCATCTTCCGCAGAAATTGCAAACTGGGCCAAACAGGAGGTTAAAGGGACTGACTCTCCAAGTGGGGAGAGTGTTAGTAAAGCGTCTGGAATGTTGCACCAGAGTACCAGGGTATGAAAACTGAGACATATTTGAACACGTCTCCCGATCACATGGTTGATCATACTCTAGGTTCCACATGCATGTTTTAGCTGAAGGAAGAATACCTTAAACCTGGGTAGTTGAAATCCGTGGAATGGGTAGCATGCAATATGACTTCTAAGGGTCTCCATTTGCTCACCGAACCTCTCCAATCCTATCACTGCTGCGTTTATGCCCCTGTACACATGCTTGATTCTCTTTCAGAGACATAGCAATCCATAGGTTTTAAGATACTTACTAGTCAGGTACATTCTTAGGCGTTTAATATGCGGTGTTGAGTCCATTTCATTGAGCAAGGAGTAGCTCTTGTCTATTCCATATTTGGCTTAAGGAACTTTATCTGTGCTCATTTCAATCTCTGGTTTTATGCAGCACCCCAACTCACCTTTCCCCTTAAGCAAGCATAAGTTGGTTTTCTAAATTTGAGACCCTGTTCTGTTCTGTAATTCAGTTCCTGTGTAGCCAAGTTTACATTCCGTGTATTACTGATATCTTATGATGTTTCTTTTTCTGTGTGACTTATTTCAGTTAGAATCATCATATCTGAATCCACCAATTGTGCTGCTAAGGGCCTGATGACATAGATTTCATTGCTGAGTGATATTGCTTTGTAAGTAAATACCACAACTTCTTTATCCATTTTTCACTTTCTGCGATGTTGAAATTGTACTGTAAATGAGGTTCTTGTAAACAGAGGCGTCCCAAACTTTGGGGTGGCTGTGTCTTTTTGATTTTAATTTCCCTAAGCTATAGGACCATAAGTGGAAGTGCCCTAGGCTCTGTTGCTTTGTTTTTTAGATGTTTCAGGAAACACCATACACTTCTCCCGAGTGTCTGTTGGCAATTTACATCCCGCCCATCAGCATAACAAGGCTCCCAGTTTTCCATGGCCTGTCCTGCCTGTCTGGATTTTACACTTTTTTCAGATGGCCCTTTTGACCGGGGGGAAGTGAGACTTCATTGTAGTGCAGATTTCCTCCGCAAGCTTCCTTGGTTGGCCAAAAAGGGCGTATGCGTTTTTTCCTGAATATATTCAGGAAAAAACGCATACGCCCTTTTTGGCCAAGTGCATCATTGTGGACGTTCTGCCTCTTTTCCTATGCTTTCAATGCAATTCCAGTCTACCTCCTGAAATCGGTTTCCTGCAATTCTGCCCCGCTTTCGAGTCCTCTTGGCAGCCTTACTTCAGTATATTTTTGGACGATAGCTGTCATTTATAACTCTGCAGGTTTGTGAATTACAGTGCCCCTGAGCTCCTTTCTTCAACTCGCTTTCTTGTGACCTGGCCGCAACACCGCAGGATGGCTTCAGGCCCTAATCTGGTTCCGGCACGGCACGCTTCGCCTTTGGTTAATTCCTCTTCCTGGTGGGAAATGAGAGTTAAATTTGCCCGTCCAGACACCTGCCGCTAGTCTCTCATTGGTTCTCGCTATTCCTGTTCATCTTCCGCAGAAATTGCAAACTGGGCCAAACAGGAGGTTAAAGGGACTGACTCTCCAAGTCGGGAGAGTGTTAGTAAAGCGTCTGGAATGTTGCACCCGAGTACCAGGGTACGAAAACTGAGACATATTTGAACACGTCTCCCGATCACATGGTTGATCATACTCTAGGTTCCACATGCATGTTTTAGCTGAAGGAAGAATACCTTAAACCTGGAGAGTTGAGACCCTTGTAATGGGTACCATGCAATATGACTTCTAAGGGTCTTCATTTGCTCACCGAACCTCTCCAATCCTATCACTGCTGCGTTTATGCCCCTGTACACTCGCTTGATTCTCTTTTGGAGACATAGCAATCCATAGGTTTTAAGATACTTACTAGTCAGGTACATTCTTAGGCGTTTAATATGGGGTGTTGAGTCCATTTTGTTGAGCAAGGAGTAGCTCTTGTCTATTCCATATTTGGCTTAAGGAACTTTATCTGTGCTCATTTCAATCTCTGGTTTTATGCAGCACCCCAACACACCTTTACCCTTAAGCAAGCATAAGTTGGTTTTCTAAATTTGAGACCCTGTTCTGTTTTGGAATTCAGTTCCTGTGTAGCCAAGTTTACATTCCGTGTATTAGTGATATCTTATGATGTCTTTTTCTGTGTGACTTATTTCAGTTAGAATCATCATACCTGAATCCACTCATTATGCTGCTACGGGCCTGATGACATAGATTTCATTGCTGAGTGATACTGCATTGTACGTAAGTACTACAAGTTCTTTATCCATTTTTCACTTTCTGCGATATTGAACTTGTACGGTAAACGAGGTTCTTGTAAACAGAGGTGTCCCAAACTTTGGGGTGGCTGTGTCTTTTTGATTTTAATTTCCCTAAGCTATAGGACCATAAGTGGAAGTGCCCTAGGCTCTGTTGCTTTGTTTTTTAGATGTTTCAGGAAACACCATACACTTCTCCCGAGTGTCTGTTGGCAATTTACATCCCGCCCATCAGCATAACAAGGCTCCCAGTTCTCCATGGCCTGTCCTGCCTGTCTGGATTTTACACTTTTTTCAGATGGCCCTTTTGACCGGGGGAAATGAGACTTCATTGTAGTGCAGATTTCCTCTGCAAGCTTGCTTGGTTGGCCAAAAAGGGCGTATGCGTTTTTTCCTGAATATATTCAGGAAAAAATGCATACGCCCTTTTTGGCCAAGTGCATCATTGTGGACGTTCTGCCTCTTTTCCTATGCTTTCAATGCAATTCCAGTCTACCTCCTGAAATCGGTTTCCTGCAATTCTGCCCCGCTATCAAGTCCTCTTGGCAGCCTTACTTCAGTATATTTTTGGACGATAGCTGTCATTTATAACTCTGCAGGTTTGTGAATTACAGTGCCCCTGAGCTCCTTTCTTCAACTCGCTTTCTTGTGACCTGGCCGCAACACCGCAGGATGGCTTCAGGCCGTAATCTGGTTCCGGCCCGGCACGCTTCGCCTTTGGTTAATTCCTCTTCCTGGTGGGAAATGAGAGTTAAATTTGGCCGTCCAGACACCTCCAGCTAGTCTCTCATTGGTTCTCGCTATTCCTGTTCATCTTCCGCAGAAATTGCAAACTGGGCCAAACAGGAGGTTGAAGGGACTGACTCTCCAAGTCGGGAGAGTGTTAGTAAAGCGTCTGGAATGTTGCACCCGAGTACCAGGGGAGGAAAACTGAGACATATTTGAACATGTCTCCCGATCACATGGTTGATCATACTCTAGGTTCCACATGCATGTTTTAGCTGAAGGAAGAATACCTTAAACCTGGAGAGTTGAGACCCTTGTAATGGGTACCATGCAATATGACTTCTAAGGGTCTTCATTTGCTCACCGAACCTCTCCAATCCTATCACTGCTGTGTTTATGCCCCTGTACTCATGCTTGATTCTCTTTTGGAGACATAGCAATCCATAGGTTTTAAGATACTTACTAGTCAGGTACATTCTTAGGCGTTTAATATGGGGTGTTGAGTCCATTTCGTTGAGCAAGGAGTAGCTCTTGTCTATTCCATATTTGGCTTAAGGAACTTTATCTGTGCTCATTTCAATCTCTGGTTTTATGCAGCACCCCAACTCACCTTTCCCCTTAAGCAAGCATAAGTTGGTTTTCTAAATTTGAGACCCTGTTCTGTTTTGGAATTCAGTTCCTGTGTAGCCAAGTTTACATTCCGTGTATTACTGATATCTTATGATGTTTCTTTTTCTGTGTGACTTATTTCAGTTAGAATCATCGTACCTGAATCCACTCATTATGCTGCTACGGGCCTGATGACATAGATTTCATTGCTGAGTGATACTGCATTGTACGTAAGTACCACAAGTTCTTTATCCATTTTTCACTTTCTGTGATATTGAACTTGTACGGTAAACGAGGTTCTTGTAAACAGAGGCGTCCCAAATTTTGGGGTGGCTGTGTGTTTTTGATTTTAATTCCCCTAAGCTATAGGACCATAAGTGCATGTGCCCTAGGCTTTGTTGCTTTGTTTTTTAGATGTTTCAGGAAACACCATACACTTCTCCCGAGTGTCTGTTGGCAATTTACATCCCGCCCATCAACATAACAAGGCTCCCAGTTCTCCATGGCCTGTCCTGCCTTTCTGGATTTTACACTTTTTTCAGATGGCCCTTTTGACCGGGGAGAAGTGAGACTTCATTGTAGTGCAGATTTCCTTTGCAAGCTTGCTTGGTTGGCCAAAATGGGCGTATGTGTTTTTTCCTGAATATATTCAGGAAAAAACGCATACACCCTTTTTGGCCAAGTGCATCATTGTGGACGTTCTGCCTCTTTTCCTATGCTTTCAATGCAATTCCAGTCTACCTCCTGAAATCAGTTTCCTGCAATTCTGCCCCGCTTTCAAGTCCTCTTGGCAGCCTTACTTCAGTATATTTTTGGACGATAGCTGTCATTTATAACTCTGCAGGTTTGTGAATTACAGTGCCCCTGAGCTCCTTTCTTCAACTCGCTTTCTTGTGACCTGGCCGCAACACCGCAGGATGGCTTCAGGCCCTAATCTGGTTCCGGCACGGCACGCTTCGCCTTTGGTTAATTCCTCTTCCTGGTGGGAAATGAGAGTTAAATTTGCCCGTCCAGACACCTCCAGCTAGTCTCTCATTGGTTCTCCCTATTCCTGTTCATTTTCCGCAGAAATTGCAAACTGGGCCAAACAGGAGGTTAAAGGCGCTGACTCTCCAAGTGGGGAGAGTGTTAGTAAAGCGTCTGGAATGTTGCAGCCGAGTACCAGGGGAGGAAAACTGAGACATATTTGAACACGTCTCCCGTTCACACGGTTGATCATACTCTGGGTTCCACATGCATGTTTTAGCCGAAGGAAGAATACCTTAAACCTGGGTAGTTGAAACCCGTGTAATGGGTACCATGCAATATGACTTCAAAGGGTCTTCATTTGCTCACCGAAACTCTCCAATCCTATCACTGCTGCGTTTATGCCCCTGTACACACGCTTGATTCTCTTTTGGAGACATAGCAATCCATAGGTTTTAAGATACTTACTAGTCAGGTACATTCTTAGGCGTTTAATATGGGGTGTTGAGTCCATTTCGTTGAGCAAGGAGTAGCTCTTGTCTATTCCATATTTGGCTTAAGGAACTTTATCTGTGCTCATTTCAATCTCTGGTTTTATGCAGCACCCCAACTCACCTTTCCCCTTAAGCAAGCATAAGTTGGTTTTCTAAATTTGAGACCCTGTTCTGTTCTGTAATTCAGTTCCTGTGTAGCCAAGTTTACATTCCGTGTATTACTGATATCTTATGATGTTTCTTTTTCTGTGTGACTTATTTCAGTTAGAATCATCGTACCTGAATCCACTCATTATGCTGCTACGGGCCTGATGACATAGATTTCATTACTGAGTGATACTGCATTGTACGTAAGTACCACAAGTTCTTTATCCATTTTTCACTTTCTGTGATATTGAACTTGTACGGTAAACGAGGTTCTTGTAAACAGAGGCGTCCCAAACTTTGGGGTGGCTGTGTGTTTTTGATTTTAATTCCCCTAAGCTATAGGACCATAAGTGCAAGTGCCCTAGGCTTTGTTGCTTTGTTTGTTAGATGTTTCAGGAAACACCATACACTTCTCCCGAGTGTCTGTTGGCAAATTACATCCCGCCCATCAGCATAACAAGGCTCCCAGTTCTCCATGGCCTGTCCTGCCCTTCTGGATTTTACACTTTTTTCAGATGGCCCTTTTGACCGGGGGGAAGTGAGACTTCATTGTAGTGCAGATTTCCTCTGCAAGCTTGCTTGGTTGGCCAAAAAGGGCGTATGCGTTTTTTCCTGAATATATTCAGGAAAAAACGCATACGCCCTTTTTGGCCAAGTGCATCATTGTGGACGTTCCGCCTCTTTTCCTATGCTTTCAATGCAATTCCAGTCTACCTCCTGAAATCGGTTTCCTGCAATTCTGCCCCGCTTTCAAGTCCTCTTGGCAGCCTTACTTCAGTATATTTTTGGACGATAGCTGTCATTTATAACTCTGCAGGTTTGTGAATTACAGTGCCCCTGAGCTCCTTTCTTCAACTCGCTTTCTTGTGACCTGGCCGCAACACCGCAGGATGGCTTCAGGCCCTAATCTGGTTCCGGCACGGCACGCTGATCCTTTGGTTAATTCCTCTTCCTGGTGGGAAATGAGAGTTAAATTTGCCCGTCCAGACACCTGCAGCTAGTCTCTCATTGGTTCTCGCTATTCCTGTTCATCTTCCGCAGAAATTGCAAACTGGGCCAAACAGGAGGTTAAAGGGACTGACTCTCCAAGTGGGGAGAGTGTTAGTAAAGCGTCTGGAATGTTGCACCAGAGTACCAGGGTATGAAAACTGAGACATATTTGAACACGTCTCCCGATCACATGGTTGATCATACTCTAGGTTCCACATGCATGTTTTAGCTGAAGGAAGAATACCTTAAACCTGGGTAGTTGAAATCCGTGGAATGGGTACCATGCAATATGACTTCTAAGGGTCTCCATTTGCTCACCGAACCTCTCCAATCCTATCACTGCTGCGTTTATGCCCCTGTACACATGCTTGATTCTCTTTCGGAGACATAGCAATCCATAGGTTTTAAGATACTTACTAGTCAGGTACATTCTTAGGCGTTTAATATGGGGTGTTGAGTCCATTTCGTTGAGCAAGGAGTAGCTCTTGTCTATTCCATATTTGGCTTAAGGAACTTTATCTGTGCTCATTTCAATCTCTGGTTTTATGCAGCACCCCAACTCACCTTTCCCCTTAAGCAAGCATAAGTTGGTTTTCTAAATTTGAGACCCTGTTCTGTTCTGTAATTCAGTTCCTGTGTAGCCAAGTTTACATTCCGTGTATTACTGATATCTTATGATGTTTCTTTTTCTGTGTGACTTATTTCAGTTAGAATCATCGTACCTGAATCCACTCATTATGCTGCTACGGGCCTGATGACATAGATTTCATTACTGAGTGATACTGCATTGTACGTAAGTACCACAAGTTCTTTATCCATTTTTCACTTTCTGTGATATTGAACTTGTACGGTAAACGAGGTTCTTGTAAACAGAGGCGTCCCAAACTTTGGGGTGGCTGTGTGTTTTTGATTTTAATTCCCCTAAGCTATAGGACCATAAGTGCAAGTGCCCTAGGCTTTGTTGCTTTGTTTGTTAGATGTTTCAGGAAACACCATACACTTCTCCCGAGTGTCTGTTGGCAAATTACATCCCGCCCATCAGCATAACAAGGCTCCCAGTTCTCCATGGCCTGTCCTGCCCTTCTGGATTTTACACTTTTTTCAGATGGCCCTTTTGACCGGGGGGAAGTGAGACTTCATTGTAGTGCAGATTTCCTCTGCAAGCTTGCTTGGTTGGCCAAAAAGGGCGTATGCGTTTTTTCCTGAATATACTCAGGAAAAAACGCATACGCCCTTTTTGGCCAAGTGCATCATTGTGGACGTTCTGCCTCTTTTCCTATGCTTTCAATGCAATTCCAGTCTACCTCCTGAAATCGGTTTCCTGCAATTCTGCCCCGCTTTCAAGTCCTCTTGGCAGCCTTACTTCAGTATATTTTTGGACGATAGCTGTCATTTATAACTCTGCAGGTTTGTGAATTACAGTGCCCCTGAGCTCCTTTCTTCAACTCGCTTTCTTGTGACCTGGCCGCAACACCGCAGGATGCCTTCAGGCCCTAATCTGGTTCCGGCACGGCACGCTGAGCCTTTGGTTAATTCCTCTTCCTGGTGGGAAATGAGAGTTAAATTTGCCCGTCCAGACACCTCCAGCTAGTCTCTCATTGGTTCTCGCTATTCCTGTTCATCTTCCGCAGAAATTGCAAACTGGGCCAAACAGGAGGTTAAAGGGACTGACTCTCCAAGTGGGGAGAGTGTTAGTAAAGCGCCTGGAATGTTGCACCAGAGTACCAGGGTATGAAAACTGAGACATATTTGAACACGTCTCCCGATCACATGGTTGATCATACTCTAGGTTCCACATGCATGTTTTAGCTGAAGGAAGAATACCTTAAACCTGGGTAGTTGAAATCCGTGGAATGGGTAGCATGCAATATGACTTCTAAGGGTCTCCATTTGCTCACCGAACCTCTCCAATCCTATCACTGCTGCGTTTATGCCCCTGTACACTCGCTTGATTCTCTTTCGGAGACATAGCAATCCATAGGTTTTAAGATACTTACTAGTCAGGTACATTCTTAGGCGTTTAATATGCGGTGTTGAGTCCATTTCATTGAGCAAGGAGTAGCTCTTGTCTATTCCATATTTGGCTTAAGGAACTTTATCTGTGCTCATTTCAATCTCTGGTTTTATGCAGCACCCCAACTCACCTTTCCCCTTAAGCAAGCATAAGTTGGTTTTCTAAATTTGAGACCCTGTTCTGTTTTGGAATTCAGTTCCTGTGTAGCCAAGTTTACATTCCGTGTATTACTGATATCTTATGATGTTTCTTTTTCTGTGTGACTTATTTCAGTTAGAATCATCATACCTGAATCCACTCATTGTGCTGCTAAGGGCCTGATGACATAGATTTCATTGCTGAGTGATATTGCTTTGTAAGTAAATACCACAACTTCTTTATCCATTTTTCACTTTCTGCGATGTTGAAATTGTACTGTAAATGAGGTTCTTGTAAACAGAGGCGTCCCAAACTTTGGGGTGGCTGTGTCTTTTTGATTTTAATTTCCCTAAGCTATAGGACCATAAGTGGAAGTGCCCTAGGCTCTGTTGCTTTGTTTTTTAGATGTTTCAGGAAACACCATACACTTCTCCGGAGTGTCTGTTGGCAATTTACATCCCGCCCATCAGCATAACAAGGCTCCCAGTTTTCCATGGCCTGTCCTGCCTGTCTGGATTTTACACTTTTTTCAGATGGCCCTTTTGACCGGGGGGAAGTGAGACTTCATTGTAGTGCAGATTTCCTCTGCAAGCTTCCTTGGTTGGCCAAAAAGGGCGTATGCGTTTTTTCCTGAATATATTCAGGAAAAAACGCATACGCCCTTTTTGGCCAAGTGCATCATTGTGGACGTTCTGCCTCTTTTCCTATGCTTTCAATGCAATTCCAGTCTACCTCCTGAAATCGGTTTCCTGCAATTCTGCCCCGCTTTCGAGTCCTCTTGGCAGCCTTACTTCAGTATATTTTTGGACGATAGCTGTCATTTATAACTCTGCAGGTTTGTGAATTACAGTGCCCCTGAGCTCCTTTCTTCAACTCGCTTTCTTGTGACCTGGCCGCAACACCGCAGGATGGCTTCAGGCCCTAATCTGGTTCCGGCACGGCACGCTGAGCCTTTGGTTAATTCCTCTTCCTGGTGGGAAATGAGAGTTAAATTTGCCCGTCCAGACACCTGCAGCTAGTCTCTCATTGGTTCTCGCTATTCCTGTTCATCTTCCGCAGAAATTGCAAACTGGGCCAAACAGGAGGTTAAAGGGACTGACTCTCCAAGTCGGGAGAGTGTTAGTAAAGCGTCTGGAATGTTGCACCCGAGTACCAGGGGAGGAAAACTGAGACATATTTGAACACGTCTCCCGATCACATGGTTGATCATACTCTAGGTTCCACATGCATGTTTTAGCTGAAGGAAGAATACCTTAAACCTGGAGAGTTGAGACCCTTGTAATGGGTACCATGCAATATGACTTCTAAGGGTCTTCATTTGCTCACCGAACCTCTCCAATCCTATCACTGCTGCGTTTATGCCCCTGTACACTCGCTTGATTCTCTTTTGGAGACATAGCAATCCATAGGTTTTAAGATACTTACTAGTCAGGTACATTCTTAGGCGTTTAATATGGGGTGTTGAGTCCATTTTGTTGAGCAAGGAGTAGCTCTTGTCTATTCCATATTTGGCTTAAGGAACTTTATCTGTGCTCATTTCAATCTCTGGTTTTATGCAGCACCCCAACACACCTTTACCCTTAAGCAAGCATAAGTTGGTTTTCTAAATTTGAGACCCTGTTCTGTTTTGGAATTCAGTTCCTGTGTAGCCAAGTTTACATTCCGTGTATTAGTGATATCTTATGATGTCTTTTTCTGTGTGACTTATTTCAGTTAGAATCATCATACCTGAATCCACTCATTATGCTGCTACGGGCCTGATGACATAGATTTCATTGCTGAGTGATACTGCATTGTACGTAAGTACTACAAGTTCTTTATCCATTTTTCACTTTCTGCGATATTGAACTTGTACGGTAAACGAGGTTCTTGTAAACAGAGGCGTCCCAAACTTTGGGGTGGCTGTGTCTTTTTGATTTTAATTTCCCTAAGCTATAGGACCATAAGTGGAAGTGCCCTAGGCTCTGTTGCTTTGTTTTTTAGATGTTTCAGGAAACACCATACACTTCTCCCGAGTGTCTGTTGGCAATTTACATCCCGCCCATCAGCATAACAAGGCTCCCAGTTCTCCATGGCCTGTCCTGCCCGTCTGGATTTTACACTTTTTTCAGATGGCCCTTTTGACCGGGGGGAAGTGAGACTTCATTGTAGTGCAGATTTCCTCTGCAAGCTTGCTTGGTTGGCCAAAAAGGGCGTATGCGTTTTTTCCTGAATATATTCAGGAAAAAACGCATACGCCCTTTTTGGCCAAGTGCATCATTGTGGACGTTCTGCCTCTTTTCCTATGCTTTCAATGCAATTCCAGTCTACCTCCTGAAATCGGTTTCCTGCAATTCTGCCCCGCTTTCGAGTCCTCTTGGCAGCCTTACTTCAGTATATTTTTGGACGATAGCTGTCATTTATAACTCTGCAGGTTTGTGAATTACAGTGCCCCTGAGCTCCTTTCTTCAACTCGCTTTCTTGTGACCTGGCCGCAACACCGCAGGATGGCTTCAGGCCCTAATCTGGTTCCGGCACGGCACGCTGATCCTTTGGTTAATTCCTCTTCCTGGTGGGAAATGAGAGTTAAATTTGCCCGTCCAGACACCTGCAGCTAGTCTCTCATTGGTTCTCGCTATTCCTGTTCATCTTCCGCAGAAATTGCAAACTGGGCCAAACAGGAGGTTAAAGGGACTGACTCTCCAAGTGGGGAGAGTGTTAGTAAAGCGTCTGGAATGTTGCACCAGAGTACCAGGGTATGAAAACTGAGACATATTTGAACACGTCTCCCGATCACATGGTTGATCATACTCTAGGTTCCACATGCATGTTTTAGCTGAAGGAAGAATACCTTAAACCTGGGTAGTTGAAATCCGTGGAATGGGTACCATGCAATATGACTTCTAAGGGTCTCCATTTGCTCACCGAACCTCTCCAATCCTATCACTGCTGCGTTTATGCCCCTGTACACATACTTGATTCTCTTTCGGAGACATAGCAATCCATAGGTTTTAAGATACTTTCTAGTCAGGTACATTCTTAGGCGTTTAATATGGGGTGTTGAGTCCATTTCGTTGAGCAAGGAGTAGCTCTTGTCTATTCCATATTTGGCTTAAGGAACTTTATCTGTGCTCATTTCAATCTCTGGTTTTATGCAGCACCCCAACTCACCTTTCCCCTTAAGCAAGCATAAGTTGGTTTTCTAAATTTGAGACCCTGTTCTGTTCTGTAATTCAGTTCCTGTGTAGCCAAGTTTACATTCCGTGTATTACTGATATCTTATGATGTTTCTTTTTCTGTGTGACTTACTTCAGTTAGAATCATCGTACCTGAATCCACTCATTATGCTGCTACGGGCCTGATGACATAGATTTCATTACTGAGTGATACTGCATTGTACGTAAGTACCACAAGTTCTTTATCCATTTTTCACTTTCTGTGATATTGAACTTGTACGGTAAACGAGGTTCTTGTAAACAGAGGCGTCCCAAACTTTGGGGTGGCTGTGTGTTTTTGATTTTAATTCCCCTAAGCTATAGGACCATAAGTGCAAGTGCCCTAGGCTTTGTTGCTTTGTTTGTTAGATGTTTCAGGAAACACCATACACTTCTCCCGAGTGTCTGTTGGCAAATTACATCCCGCCCATCAGCATAACAAGGCTCCCAGTTCTCCATGGCCTGTCCTGCCCTTCTGGATTTTACACTTTTTTCAGATGGCCCTTTTGACCGGGGGGAAGTGAGACTTCATTGTAGTGCAGATTTCCTCTGCAAGCTTGCTTGGTTGGCCAAAAAGGGCGTATGCGTTTTTTCCTGAATATACTCAGGAAAAAACGCATACGCCCTTTTTGGCCAAGTGCATCATTGTGGACGTTCTGCCTCTTTTCCTATGCTTTCAATGCAATTCCAGTCTACCTCCTGAAATCGGTTTCCTGCAATTCTGCCCCGCTTTCAAGTCCTCTTGGCAGCCTTACTTCAGTATATTTTTGGACGATAGCTGTCATTTATAACTCTGCAGGTTTGTGAATTACAGTGCCCCTGAGCTCCTTTCTTCAACTCGCTTTCTTGTGACCTGGCCGCAACACCGCAGGATGCCTTCAGGCCCTAATCTGGTTCCGGCACGGCACGCTGAGCCTTTGGTTAATTCCTCTTCCTGGTGGGAAATGAGAGTTAAATTTGCCCGTCCAGACACCTGCAGCTAGTCTCTCATTGGTTCTCGCTCTTCCTGTTCATCTTCCGCAGAAATTGCAAACTGGGCCAAACAGGAGGTTAAAGGGACTGACTCTCCAAGTGGGGAGAGTGTTAGTAAAGCGCCTGGAATGTTGCACCAGAGTACCAGGGTATGAAAACTGAGACATATTTGAACACGTCTCCCGATCACATGGTTGATCATACTCTAGGTTCCACATGCATGTTTTAGCTGAAGGAAGAATACCTTAAACCTGGGTAGTTGAAATCCGTGGAATGGGTAGCATGCAATATGACTTCTAAGGGTCTCCATTTGCTCACCGAACCTCTCCAATCCTATCACTGCTGCGTTTATGCCCCTGTACACTCGCTTGATTCTCTTTCGGAGACATAGCAATCCATAGGTTTTAAGATACTTACTAGTCAGGTACATTCTTAGGCGTTTAATATGCGGTGTTGAGTCCATTTCATTGAGCAAGGAGTAGCTCTTGTCTATTCCATATTTGGCTTAAGGAACTTTATCTGTGCTCATTTCAATCTCTGGTTTTATGCAGCACCCCAACTCACCTTTCCCCTTAAGCAAGCATAAGTTGGTTTTCTAAATTTGAGACCCTGTTCTGTTTTGGAATTCAGTTCCTGTGTAGCCAAGTTTACATTCCGTGTATTACTGATATCTTATGATGTTTCTTTTTCTGTGTGACTTATTTCAGTTAGAATCATCATACCTGAATCCACTCATTGTGCTGCTAAGGGCCTGATGACATAGATTTCATTGCTGAGTGATATTGCTTTGTAAGTAAATACCACAACTTCTTTATCCATTTTTCACTTTCTGCGATGTTGAAATTGTACTGTAAATGAGGTTCTTGTAAACAGAGGCGTCCCAAACTTTGGGGTGGCTGTGTCTTTTTGATTTTAATTTCCCTAAGCTATAGGACCATAAGTGGAAGTGCCCTAGGCTCTGTTGCTTTGTTTTTTAGATGTTTCAGGAAACACCATACACTTCTCCGGAGTGTCTGTTGGCAATTTACATCCCGCCCATCAGCATAACAAGGCTCCCAGTTTTCCATGGCCTGTCCTGCCTGTCTGGATTTTACACTTTTTTCAGATGGCCCTTTTGACCGGGGGGAAGTGAGACTTCATTGTAGTGCAGATTTCCTCTGCAAGCTTCCTTTGTTGGCCAAAAAGGGCGTATGCGTTTTTTCCTGAATATATTCAGGAAAAAACGCATACGCCCTTTTTGGCCAAGTGCATCATTGTGGACGTTCTGCCTCTTTTCCTATGCTTTCAATGCAATTCCAGTCTACCTCCTGAAATCGGTTTCCTGCAATTCTGCCCCGCTTTCGAGTCCTCTTGGCAGCCTTACTTCAGTATATTTTTGGACGATAGCTGTCATTTATAACTCTGCAGGTTTGTGAATTACAGTGCCCCTGAGCTCCTTTCTTCAACTCGCTTTCTTGTGACCTGGCCGCAACACCGCAGGATGGCTTCAGGCCCTAATCTGGTTCCGGCACGGCACGCTTCGCCTTTGGTTAATTCCTCTTCCTGGTGGGAAATGAGAGTTAAATTTGCCCGTCCAGACACCTGCAGCTAGTCTCTCATTGGTTCTCGCTATTCCTGTTCATCTTCCGCAGAAATTGCAAACTGGGCCAAACAGGAGGTTAAAGGGACTGACTCTCCAAGTCGGGAGAGTGTTAGTAAAGCGTCTGGAATGTTGCACCCGAGTACCAGGGGAGGAAAACTGAGACATATTTGAACACGTCTCCCGATCACATGGTTGATCATACTCTAGGTTCCACATGCATGTTTTAGCTGAAGGAAGAATACCTTAAACCTGGAGAGTTGAGACCCTTGTAATGGGTACCATGCAATATGACTTCTAAGGGTCTTCATTTGCTCACCGAACCTCTCCAATCCTATCACTGCTGCGTTTATGCCCCTGTACACTCGCTTGATTCTCTTTTGGAGACATAGCAATCCATAGGTTTTAAGATACTTACTAGTCAGGTACATTCTTAGGCGTTTAATATGGGGTGTTGAGTCCATTTTGTTGAGCAAGGAGTAGCTCTTGTCTATTCCATATTTGGCTTAAGGAACTTTATCTGTGCTCATTTCAATCTCTGGTTTTATGCAGCACCCCAACACACCTTTACCCTTAAGCAAGCATAAGTTGGTTTTCTAAATTTGAGACCCTGTTCTGTTTTGGAATTCAGTTCCTGTGTAGCCAAGTTTACATTCCGTGTATTAGTGATATCTTATGATGTCTTTTTCTGTGTGACTTATTTCAGTTAGAATCATCATACCTGAATCCACTCATTATGCTGCTACGGGCCTGATGACATAGATTTCATTGCTGAGTGATACTGCATTGTACGTAAGTACTACAAGTTCTTTATCCATTTTTCACTTTCTGCGATATTGAACTTGTACGGTAAACGAGGTTCTTGTAAACAGAGGCGTCCCAAACTTTGGGGTGGCTGTGTCTTTTTGATTTTAATTTCCCTAAGCTATAGGACCATAAGTGGAAGTGCCCTAGGCTCTGTTGCTTTGTTTTTTAGATGTTTCAGGAAACACCATACACTTCTCCCGAGTGGCTGTTGGCAATTTACATCCCGCCCATCAGCATAACAAGGCTCCCAGTTCTCCATGGCCTGTCCTGCCTGTCTGGATTTTACACTTTTTTCAGATGGCCCTTTTGACCGGGGGGAAGTGAGACTTCATTGTAGTGCAGATTTCCTCTGCAAGCTTGCTTGGTTGGCCAAAAAGGGCGTATGCGTTTTTTCCTGAATATATTCAGGAAAAAACGCATACGCCCTTTTTGGCCAAGTGCATCATTGTGGACGTTCTGCCTCTTTTCCTATGCTTTCAATGCAATTCCAGTCTACCTCCTGAAATCGGTTTCCTGCAATTCTGCCCCGCTTTCGAGTCCTCTTGGCAGCCTTACTTCAGTATATTTTTGGACGATAGCTGTCATTTATAACTCTGCAGGTTTGTGAATTACAGTGCCCCTGAGCTCCTTTCTTCAACTCGCTTTCTTGTGACCTGGCCGCAACACCGCAGGTTGGCTTCAGGCCCTAATCTGTTTCCGGCACGGCACGCTTCACCTTTGGTTAATTCCTCTTCCTGGTGGGAAATGAGAGTTAAATTTGCCCGTCCAGACACCTGCAGCTAGTCTCTCATTGGTTCTCGCTATTCCTGTTCATCTTCTGCAGAAATTGCAAACTGGGCCAAACAGGAGGTTAAAGGGACTGACTCTCCAAGTCGGGAGAGTGTTAGTAAAGCGTCTGGAATGTTGCACCCGAGTACCAGGGTACGAAAACTGAGACATATTTGAACACGTCTCCCGATCACATGGTTGATCATACTCTAGGTTCCACATGCATGTTTTAGCTGAAGGAAGAATACCTTAAACCTGGAGAGTTGAGACCCTTGTAATGGGTACCATGCAATATGACTTCTAAGGGTCTTCATTTGCTCACCGAACCTCTCCAATCCTATCACTGCTGCGTTTATGCCCCTGTACACTTGCTTGATTCTCTTTTGGAGACATAGCAATCCATAGGTTTTAAGATACTTACTAGTCAGGTACATTCTTAGGCGTTTAATATGGGGTGTTGAGTCCATTTTGTTGAGCAAGGAGTAGCTCTTGTCTATTCCATATTTGGCTTAAGGAACTTTATCTGTGCTCATTTCAATCTCTGGTTTTATGCAGCACCCCAACACACCTTTACCCTTAAGCAAGCATAAGTTGGTTTTCTAAATTTGAGACCCTGTTCTGTTTTGGAATTCAGTTCCTGTGTAGCCAAGTTTACATTCCGTGTATTAGTGATATCTTATGATGTCTTTTTCTGTGTGACTTATTTCAGTTAGAATCATCATACCTGAATCCACTCATTATGCTGCTACGGGCCTGATGACATAGATTTCATTGCTGAGTGATACTGCATTGTACGTAAGTACTACAAGTTCTTTATCCATTTTTCACTTTCTGCGATATTGAACTTGTACGGTAAACGAGGTTCTTGTAAACAGAGGCGTCCCAAACTTTGGGGTGGCTGTGTCTTTTTGATTTTAATTTCCCTAAGCTATAGGACCATAAGTGGAAGTGCCCTAGGCTCTGTTGCTTTGTTTTTTAGATGTTTCAGGAAACACCATACACTTCTCCCGAGTGTCTGTTGGCAATTTACATCCCGCCCATCAGCATAACAAGGCTCCCAGTTCTCCATGGCCTGTCCTGCCTGTCTGGATTTTACACTTTTTTCAGATGGCCCTTTTGACCGGGGGGAAGTGAGACTTCATTGTAGTGCAGATTTCCTCTGCAAGCTTGCTTGGTTGGCCAAAAAGGGCGTATGCGTTTTTTCCTGAATATATTCAGGAAAAAACGCATACGCCCTTTTTGGCCAAGTGCATCATTGTGGACGTTCTGCCTCTTTTCCTATGCTTTCAATGCAATTCCAGTCTACCTCCTGAAATCGGTTTCCTGCAATTATGCCCCGCTATCAAGTCCTCTTGGCAGCCTTACTTCAGTATATTTTTGGACGATAGCTGTCATTTATAACTCTGCAGGTTTGTGAATTACAGTGCCCCTGAGCTCCTTTCTTCAACTCGCTTTCTTGTGACCTGGCCGCAACACCGCAGGATGGCTTCAGGCCGTAATCTGGTTCCGGCCCGGCACGCTTCGCCTTTGGTTAATTCCTCTTCCTGGTGGGAAATGAGAGTTAAATTTGGCCGTCCAGACACCTCCAGCTAGTATCTCATTGGTTCTCGCTATTCCTGTTCATCTTCCGCAGAAATTGCAAACTGGGCCAAACAGGAGGTTGAAGGGACTGACTCTCCAAGTCGGGAGAGTGTTAGTAAAGCGTCTGGAATGTTGCACCAGAGTACCAGGGTAGGAAAACTGAGACATATTTGAACATGTCTCCCGATCACATGGTTGATCATACTCTAGGTTCCACATGCATGTTTTAGCTGAAGGAAGAATACCTTAAACCTGGAGAGTTGAGACCCTTGTAATGGGTACCATGCAATATGACTTCTAAGGGTCTTCATTTGCTCACCGAACCTCTCCAATCCTATCACTGCTGTGTTTATGCCCCTGTACTCATGCTTGATTCTCTTTTGGAGACATAGCAATCCATAGGTTTTAAGATACTTACTAGTCAGGTACATTCTTAGGCGTTTAATATGGGGTGTTGAGTCCATTTCGTTGAGCAAGGAGTAGCTCTTGTCTATTCCATATTTGGCTTAAGGAACTTTATCTGTGCTCATTTCAATCTCTGGTTTTATGCAGCACCCCAACTCACCTTTCCCCTTAAGCAAGCATAAGTTGGTTTTCTAAATTTGAGACCCTGTTCTGTTTTGGAATTCAGTTCCTGTGTAGCCAAGTTTACATTCCGTGTATTACTGATATCTTATGATGTTTCTTTTTCTGTGTGACTTATTTCAGTTAGAATCATCGTACCTGAATCCACTCATTATGCTGCTACGGGCCTGATGACATAGATTTCATTGCTGAGTGATACTGCATTGTACGTAAGTACCACAAGTTCTTTATCCATTTTTCACTTTCTGTGATATTGAACTTGTACGGTAAACGAGGTTCTTGTAAACAGAGGCGTCCCAAATTTTGGGGTGGCTGTGTGTTTTTGATTTTAATTCCCCTAAGCTATAGGACCATAAGTGCATGTGCCCTAGGCTTTGTTGCTTTGTTTTTTAGATGTTTCAGGAAACACCATACACTTCTCCCGAGTGTCTGTTGGCAATTTACATCCCGCCCATCAACATAACAAGGCTCCCAGTTCTCCATGGCCTGTCCTGCCTTTCTGGATTTTACACTTTTTTCAGATGGCCCTTTTGACCGGGGAGAAGTGAGACTTCATTGTAGTGCAGATTTCCTTTGCAAGCTTGCTTGGTTGGCCAAATGGGCGTATGTGTTTTTTCCTGAATATATTCAGGAAAAAACGCATACACCCTTTTTGGCCAAGTGCATCATTGTGGACGTTCTGCCTCTTTTCCTATGCTTTCAATGCAATTCCAGTCTACCTCCTGAAATCAGTTTCCTGCAATTCTGCCCCGCTTTCAAGTCCTCTTGGCAGCCTTACTTCAGTATATTTTTGGACGATAGCTGTCATTTATAACTCTGCAGGTTTGTGAATTACAGTGCCCCTGAGCTCCTTTCTTCAACTCGCTTTCTTGTGACCTGGCCGCAACACCGCAGGATGGCTTCAGGCCCTAATCTGGTTCCGGCACGGCACGCTTCGCCTTTGGTTAATTCCTCTTCCTGGTGGGAAATGAGAGTTAAATTTGCCCGTCCAGACACCTCCAGCTAGTCTCTCATTGGTTCTCCCTATTCCTGTTCATTTTCCGCAGAAATTGCAAACTGGGCCAAACAGGAGGTTAAAGGCGCTGACTCTCCAAGTGGGGAGAGTGTTAGTAAAGCGTCTGGAATGTTGCAGCCGAGTACCAGGGGAGGAAAACTGAGACATATTTGAACACGTCTCCCGTTCACACGGTTGATCATACTCTGGGTTCCACATGCATGTTTTAGCCGAAGGAAGAATACCTTAAACCTGGGTAGTTGAAACCCGTGTAATGGGTACCATGCAATATGACTTCAAAGGGTCTTCATTTGCTCACCGAAACTCTCCAATCCTATCACTGCTGCGTTTATGCCCCTGTACACACGCTTGATTCTCTTTTGGAGACATAGCAATCCATAGGTTTTAAGATACTTACTAGTCAGGTACATTCTTAGGCGTTTAATATGGGGTGTTGAGTCCATTTCGTTGAGCAAGGAGTAGCTCTTGTCTATTCCATATTTGGCTTAAGGAACTTTATCTGTGCTCATTTCAATCTCTGGTTTTATGCAGCACCCCAACTCACCTTTCCCCTTAAGCAAGCATAAGTTGGTTTTCTAAATTTGAGACCCTGTTCTGTTCTGTAATTCAGTTCCTGTGTAGCCACGTTTACATTCCGTGTATTACTGATATCTTATGATGTTTCTTTTTCTGTGTGACTTATTTCAGTTAGAATCATCGTACCTGAATCCACTCATTATGCTGCTACGGGCCTGATGACATAGATTTCATTACTGAGTGATACTGCATTGTACGTAAGTACCACAAGTTCTTTATCCATTTTTCACTTTCTGTGATATTGAACTTGTACGGTAAACGAGGTTCTTGTAAACAGAGGCGTCCCAAACTTTGGGGTGGCTGTGTGTTTTTGATTTTAATTCCCCTAAGCTATAGGACCATAAGTGCAAGTGCCCTAGGCTTTGTTGCTTTGTTTGTTAGATGTTTCAGGAAACACCATACATTTCTCCCGAGTGTCTGTTGGCAAATTACATCCCGCCCATCAGCATAACAAGGCTCCCAGTTCTCCATGGCCTGTCCTGCCCTTCTGGATTTTACACTTTTTTCAGATGGCCCTTTTGACCGGGGGGAAGTGAGACTTCATTGTAGTGCAGAATTCCTCTGCAAGCTTGCTTGGTTGGCCAAAAAGGGCGTATGCGTTTTTTCCTGAATATATTCAGGAAAAAACGCATACGCCCTTTTTGGCCAAGTGCATCATTGTGGACGTTCTGCCTCTTTTCCTATGCTTTCAATGCAATTCCAGTCTACCTCCTGAAATCGGTTTCCTGCAATTCTGCCCCGCTTTCAAGTCCTCTTGGCAGCCTTACTTCAGTATATTTTTGGACGATAGCTGTCATTTATAACTCTGCAGGTTTGTGAATTACAGTGCCCCTGAGCTCCTTTCTTCAACTCGCTTTCTTGTGACCTGGCCGCAACACCGCAGGATGGCTTCAGGCCCTAATCTGGTTCCGGCACGGCACGCTGATCCTTTGGTTAATTCCTCTTCCTGGTGGGAAATGAGAGTTAAATTTGCCCGTCCAGACACCTGCAGCTAGTCTCTCATTGGTTCTCGCTATTCCTGTTCATCTTCCGCAGAAATTGCAAACTGGGCCAAACAGGAGGTTAAAGGGACTGACTCTCCAAGTGGGGAGAGTGTTAGTAAAGCGTCTGGAATGTTGCACCAGAGTACCAGGGTATGAAAACTGAGACATATTTGAACACGTCTCCCGATCACATGGTTGATCATACTCTAGGTTCCACATGCATGTTTTAGCTGAAGGAAGAATACCTTAAACCTGGGTAGTTGAAATCCGTGGAATGGGTACCATGCAATATGACTTCTAAGGGTCTCCATTTGCTCACCGAACCTCTCCAATCCTATCACTGCTGCGTTTATGCCCCTGTACACATACTTGATTCTCTTTCGGAGACATAGCAATCCATAGGTTTTAAGATACTTACTAGTCAGGTACATTCTTAGGCGTTTAATATGGGGTGTTGAGTCCATTTCGTTGAGCAAGGAGTAGCTCTTGTCTATTCCATATTTGGCTTAAGGAACTTTATCTGTGCTCATTTCAATCTCTGGTTTTATGCAGCACCCCAACTCACCTTTCCCCTTAAGCAAGCATAAGTTGGTTTTCTAAATTTGAGACCCTGTTCTGTTCTGTAATTCAGTTCCTGTGTAGCCAAGTTTACATTCCGTGTATTACTGATATCTTATGATGTTTCTTTTTCTGTGTGACTTACTTCAGTTAGAATCATCGTACCTGAATCCACTCATTATGCTGCTACGGGCCTGATGACATAGATTTCATTACTGAGTGATACTGCATTGTACGTAAGTACCACAAGTTCTTTATCCATTTTTCACTTTCTGTGATATTGAACTTGTACGGTAAACGAGGTTCTTGTAAACAGAGGCGTCCCAAACTTTGGGGTGGCTGTGTGTTTTTGATTTTAATTCCCCTAAGCTATAGGACCATAAGTGCAAGTGCCCTAGGCTTTGTTGCTTTGTTTGTTAGATGTTTCAGGAAACACCATACACTTCTCCCGAGTGTCTGTTGGCAAATTACATCCCGCCCATCAGCATAACAAGGCTCCCAGTTCTCCATGGCCTGTCCTGCCCTTCTGGATTTTACACTTTTTTCAGATGGCCCTTTTGACCGGGGGGAAGTGAGACTTCATTGTAGTGCAGATTTCCTCTGCAAGCTTGCTTGGTTGGCCAAAAAGGGCGTATGCGTTTTTTCCTGAATATACTCAGGAAAAAACGCATACGCCCTTTTTGGCCAAGTGCATCATTGTGGACGTTCTGCCTCTTTTCCTATGCTTTCAATGCAATTCCAGTCTACCTCCTGAAATCGGTTTCCTGCAATTCTGCCCCGCTTTCAAGTCCTCTTGGCAGCCTTACTTCAGTATATTTTTGGACGATAGCTGTCATTTATAACTCTGCAGGTTTGTGAATTACAGTGCCCCTGAGCTCCTTTCTTCAACTCGCTTTCTTGTGACCTGGCCGCACCACCGCAGGATGCCTTCAGGCCCTAATCTGGTTCCGGCACGGCACGCTGAGCCTTTGGTTAATTCCTCTTCCTGGTGGGAAATGAGAGTTAAATTTGCCCGTCCAGACACCTCCAGCTAGTCTCTCATTGGTTCTCGCTATTCCTGTTCATCTTCCGCAGAAATTGCAAACTGGGCCAAACAGGAGGTTAAAGGGACTGACTCTCCAAGTGGGGAGAGTGTTAGTAAAGCGCCTGGAATGTTGCACCAGAGTACCAGGGTATGAAAACTGAGACATATTTGAACACGTCTCCCGATCACATGGTTGATCATACTCTAGGTTCCACATGCATGTTTTAGCTGAAGGAAGAATACCTTAAACCTGGGTAGTTGAAATCCGTGGAATGGGTAGCATGCAATATGACTTCTAAGGGTCTCCATTTGCTCACCGAACCTCTCCAATCCTATCACTGCTGCGTTTATGCCCCTGTACACTCGCTTGATTCTCTTTCGGAGACATAGCAATCCATAGGTTTTAAGATACTTACTAGTCAGGTACATTCTTAGGCGTTTAATATGCGGTGTTGAGTCCATTTCATTGAGCAAGGAGTAGCTCTTGTCTATTCCATATTTGGCTTAAGGAACTTTATCTGTGCTCATTTCAATCTCTGGTTTTATGCAGCACCCCAACTCACCTTTCCCCTTAAGCAAGCATAAGTTGGTTTTCTAAATTTGAGACCCTGTTCTGTTTTGGAATTCAGTTCCTGTGTAGCCAAGTTTACATTCCGTGTATTACTGATATCTTATGATGTTTCTTTTTCTGTGTGACTTATTTCAGTTAGAATCATCATACCTGAATCCACTCATTGTGCTGCTAAGGGCCTGATGACATAGATTTCATTGCTGAGTGATATTGCTTTGTAAGTAAATACCACAACTTCTTTATCCATTTTTCACTTTCTGCGATGTTGAAATTGTACTGTAAATGAGGTTCTTGTAAACAGAGGCGTCCCAAACTTTGGGGTGGCTGTGTCTTTTTGATTTTAATTTCCCTAAGCTATAGGACCATAAGTGGAAGTGCCCTAGGCTCTGTTGCTTTGTTTTTTAGATGTTTCAGGAAACACCATACACTTCTCCGGAGTGTCTGTTGGCAATTTACATCCCGCCCATCAGCATAACAAGGCTCCCAGTTTTCCATGGCCTGTCCTGCCTGTCTGGATTTTACACTTTTTTCAGATGGCCCTTTTGACCGGGGGGAAGTGAGACTTCATTGTAGTGCAGATTTCCTCTGCAAGCTTGCTTGGTTGGCCAAAAAGGGCGTATGCGTTTTTTCCTGAATATATTCAGGAAAAAACGCATACGCCCTTTTTGGCCAAGTGCATCATTGTGGACGTTCTGCCTCTTTTCCTATGCTTTCAATGCAATTCCAGTCTACCTCCTGAAATCGGTTTCCTGCAATTCTGCCCCGCTTTCGAGTCCTCTTGGCAGCCTTACTTCAGTATATTTTTGGACGATAGCTGTCATTTATAACTCTGCAGGTTTGTGAATTACAGTGCCCCTGAGCTCCTTTCTTCAACTCGCTTTCTTGTGACCTGGCCGCAACACCGCAGGATGGCTTCAGGCCCTAATCTGGTTCCGGCACGGCACGCTGAGCCTTTGGTTAATTCCTCTTCCTGGTGGGAAATGAGAGTTAAATTTGCCCGTCCAGACACCTGCAGCTAGTCTCTCATTGGTTCTCGCTATTCCTGTTCATCTTCCACAGAAATTGCAAACTGGGCCAAACAGGAGGTTAAAGGGACTGACTCTCCAAGTCGGGAGAGTGTTAGTAAAGCGTCTGGAATGTTGCACCCGAGTACCAGGGGAGGAAAACTGAGACATATTTGAACACGTCTCCCGATCACATGGTTGATCATACTCTAGGTTCCACATGCATGTTTTAGCTGAAGGAAGAATACCTTAAACCTGGAGAGTTGAGACCCTTGTAATGGGTACCATGCAATATGACTTCTAAGGGTCTTCATTTGCTCACCGAACCTCTCCAATCCTATCACTGCTGCGTTTATGCCCCTGTACACTCGCTTGATTCTCTTTTGGAGACATAGCAATCCATAGGTTTTAAGATACTTACTAGTCAGGTACATTCTTAGGCGTTTAATATGGGGTGTTGAGTCCATTTTGTTGAGCAAGGAGTAGCTCTTGTCTATTCCATATTTGGCTTAAGGAACTTTATCTGTGCTCATTTCAATCTCTGGTTTTATGCAGCACCCCAACACACCTTTACCCTTAAGCAAGCATAAGTTGGTTTTCTAAATTTGAGACCCTGTTCTGTTTTGGAATTCAGTTCCTGTGTAGCCAAGTTTACATTCCGTGTATTAGTGATATCTTATGATGTCTTTTTCTGTGTGACTTATTTCAGTTAGAATCATCATACCTGAATCCACTCATTATGCTGCTACGGGCCTGATGACATAGATTTCATTGCTGAGTGATACTGCATTGTACGTAAGTACTACAAGTTCTTTATCCATTTTTCACTTTCTGCGATATTGAACTTGTACGGTAAACGAGGTTCTTGTAAACAGAGGCGTCCCAAACTTTGGGGTGGCTGTGTCTTTTTGATTTTAATTTCCCTAAGCTATAGGACCATAAGTGGAAGTGCCCTAGGCTCTGTTGCTTTGTTTTTTAGATGTTTCAGGAAACACCATACACTTCTCCCGAGTGTCTGTTGGCAATTTACATCCCGCCCATCAGCATAACAAGGCTCCCAGTTCTCCATGGCCTGTCCTGCCTGTCTGGATTTTACACTTTTTTCAGATGGCCCTTTTGACCGGGGGGAAGTGAGACTTCATTGTAGTGCAGATTTCCTTTGCAAGCTTGCTTGGTTGGCCAAAAAGGGCGTATGCGTTTTTTCCTGAATATATTCAGGAAAAAACGCATACGCCCTTTTTGGCCAAGTGCATCATTGTGGACGTTCTGCCTCTTTTCCTATGCTTTCAATGCAATTCCAGTCTACCTCCTGAAATCGGTTTCCTGCAATTCTGCCCCGCTTTCGAGTCCTCTTGGCAGCCTTACTTCAGTATATTTTTGGACGATAGCTGTCATTTATAACTCTGCAGGTTTGTGAATTACAGTGCCCCTGAGCTCCTTTCTTCAACTCGCTTTCTTGTGACCTGGCCGCAACACCGCAGGTTGGCTTCAGGCCCTAATCTGTTTCCGGCACGGCACGCTTCACCTTTGGTTAATTCCTCTTCCTGGTGGGAAATGAGAGTTAAATTTGCCCGTCCAGACACCTGCAGCTAGTCTCTCATTGGTTCTCGCTATTCCTGTTCATCTTCCGCAGAAATTGCAAACTGGGCCAAACAGGAGGTTAAAGGGACTGACTCTCCAAGTCGGGAGAGTGTTAGTAAAGCGTCTGGAATGTTGCACCCGAGTACCAGGGTACGAAAACTGAGACATATTTGAACACGTCTCCCGATCACATGGTTGATCATACTCTAGGTTCCACATGCATGTTTTAGCTGAAGGAAGAATACCTTAAACCTGGAGAGTTGAGACCCTTGTAATGGGTACCATGCAATATGACTTCTAAGGGTCTTCATTTGCTCACCGAACCTCTCCAATCCTATCACTGCTGCGTTTATGCCCCTGTACACTTGCTTGATTCTCTTTTGGAGACATAGCAATCCATAGGTTTTAAGATACTTACTAGTCAGGTACATTCTTAGGCGTTTAATATGGGGTGTTGAGTCCATTTTGTTGAGCAAGGAGTAGCTCTTGTCTATTCCATATTTGGCTTAAGGAACTTTATCTGTGCTCATTTCAATCTCTGGTTTTATGAAGCACCCCAACACACCTTTACCCTTAAGCAAGCATAAGTTGGTTTTCTAAATTTGAGACCCTGTTCTGTTTTGGAATTCAGTTCCTGTGTAGCCAAGTTTACATTCCGTGTATTAGTGATATCTTATGATGTCTTTTTCTGTTGACTTATTTCAGTTAGAATCATCATACCTGAATCCACTCATTATGCTGCTACGGGCCTGATGACATAGATTTCATTGCTGAGTGATACTGCATTGTACGTAAGTACTACAAGTTCTTTATCCATTTTTCACTTTCTGCGATATTGAACTTGTACGGTAAACGAGGTTCTTGTAAACAGAGGCGTCCCAAACTTTGGGGTGGCTGTGTCTTTTTGATTTTAATTTCCCTAAGCTATAGGACCATAAGTGGATGTGCCCTAGGCTCTGTTGCTTTGTTTTTTAGATGTTTCAGGAAACACCATACACTTCTCCCGAGTGTCTGTTGGCAATTTACATCCCGCCCATCAGCATAACAAGGCTCCCAGTTCTCCATGGCCTGTCCTGCCTTTCTGGATTTTACACTTTTTTCAGATGGCCCTTTTGACCGGGGGGAAGTGAGACTTCATTGTAGTGCAGATTTCCTCTGCAAGCTTGCTTGGTTGGCCAAAAAGGGCGTATGCGTTTTTTCCTGAATATATTCAGGAAAAAACGCATACGCCCTTTTTGGCCAAGTGCATCATTGTGGACGTTCTGCCTCTTTTCCTATGCTTTCAATGCAATTCCAGTCTACCTCCTGAAATCGGTTTCCTGCAATTATGCCCCGCTATCAAGTCCTCTTGGCAGCCTTACTTCAGTATATTTTTGGACGATAGCTGTCATTTATAACTCTGCAGGTTTGTGAATTACAGTGCCCCTGAGCTCCTTTCTTCAACTCGCTTTCTTGTGACCTGGCCGCAACACCGCAGGATGGCTTCAGGCCGTAATCTGGTTCCGGCCCGGCACGCTTCGCCTTTGGTTAATTCCTCTTCCTGGTGGGAAATGAGAGTTAAATTTGGCCGTCCAGACACCTCCAGCTAGTATCTCATTGGTTCTCGCTATTCCTGTTCATCTTCCGCAGAAATTGCAAACTGGGCCAAACAGGAGGTTGAAGGGACTGACTCTCCAAGTCGGGAGAGTGTTAGTAAAGCGTCTGGAATGTTGCACCCGAGTACCAGGGTAGGAAAACTGAGACATATTTGAACACGTCTCCCGATCACATGGTTGATCATACTCTAGGTTCCACATGCATGTTTTAGCTGAAGGAAGAATACCTTAAACCTGGAGAGTTGAAACCCTTGTAATGGGTACCATGCAATATGACTTCTAAGGGTCTTCATTTGCTCACCGAACCTGTCCAATCCTATCACTGCTGTGTTTATGCCCCTGTACACATGCTTGATTCTCTTTTGGAGACATAGCAATCCATAGGTTTTAAGATACTTACTAGTCAGGTACATTCTTAGGCGTTTAATATGGGGTGTTGAGTCCATTTTGTTGAGCAAGGAGTAGCTTTTGTCTATTCCATATTTGGCTTAAGGAACTTTATCTGTGCTCATTTCAATCTCTGGTTTTATGCAGCACCCCAACACACCTTTACCCTTAAGCAAGCATAAGTTGGTTTTCTAAATTTGAGACCCTGTTCTGTTTTGGAATTCAGTTCCTGTGTAGCCAAGTTTACATTCCGTGTATTACTGATATCTTATGATGTTTCTTTTTCTGTGTGACTTATTTCAGTTAGAATCATCGTACCTGAATCCACTCATTATGCTGCTACGGGCCTGATGACATAGATTTCATTGCTGAGTGATACTGCATTGTACGTAAGTACCACAAGTTCTTTATCCATTTTTCACTTTCTGCGATATTGAACTTGTACGGTAAACGAGGTTCTTGTAAACAGAGGCGTCCCAAACTTTGGGGTGGCTGTGTCTTTTTGATTTTAATTTCCCTAAGCTATAGGACCATAAGTGCAAGTGCCCTAGGCTCTGTTGCTTTGTTTTTTAGATGTTTCAGGAAACACCATACACTTCTCCCGAGTGGCTGTTGGCAATTTACATCCCGACCATCAGCATAACAAGGCTCCCAGTTCTCCATGGCCTGTCTTGCCTTTCTGGATTTTACACTTTTTTCAGATGGCCCTTTTGACCGGGGGGAAGTGAGACTTCATTGTAGTGCAGATTTCCTTTGCAAGTTTGCTTGGTTGGCCAAAAAGGGCGTATGCGTTTTTTCCTGAATATATTCAGGAAAAAACGCATACGCCCTTTTTGGGCAAGTGCATCATTGTGGACGTTCTGCCTCTTTTCCTATGCTTTCAATGCAATTCCAGTCTACCTCCTGAAATCGGTTTCCTGCAATTCTGCCCCGCTTTCAAGTCCTCTTGGCAGCCTTACTTCAGTATATTTTTGGACGATAGCTGTCATTTATAACTCTGCAGGTTTGTGAATTACAGTGCCCCTGAGCTCCTTTCTTCAACTCGCTTTCTTGTGAACTGGCCGCAACACCGCAGGATGGCTTCAGGCCGTAATCTCGTTCCGGCACGGCACGCTTCGCCTTTGGTTAATTCCTCTTCCTGGTGGGAAATGAGAGTTTAATTTGCCCGTCCAGACATCTCCAGCTAGTCTCTCATTGGTTCTCGCTATTCCTGTTCATCTTCCGCAGAAACTGCAAACTGGGCCAAACAGGAGGTTGAAGGGACTGACTCTCCAAGTTGGGAGAGTGTTAGTAAAGAGTCTGGAATGTTGCACCCAAGTACCAGGGTAGGAAAACTGAGACATATTTGAACACGTCTCCCGATCACATGGTTGATCATACTCTAGGTTTCACATGCATGTTTTAGCTGAAGGAAGAATACCTTAAACCTGGGTAGTTGAAACCCGTGGAATGGGTACCATGCAATATGACTTCAAAGGGTCTTCATTTGCTCACCGAACCTCTCCAATCCTATCACTGCTGCATTTATGCCCCTGTACACATGCTTGATTCTCTTTCGGAGACATAGCAATCCATAGGTTTTAAGATACTTACTAGTCAGGTACATTCTTAGGCGTTTAATATGCGGTGTTGAGTCCATTTCATTGAGCAAGGAGTAGCTCTTGTCTATTCCATATTTGGCTTAAGGAACTTTATCTCTGCTCGTTTCAATCTCTGGTTTTATGCAGCACCCCAACTCACCTTTCCCCTTTAGCAAGCATAAGTTGGTTTTCTAAATTTGAGACCCTGTTCTGTTCTGGAATTCAGTTCCTGTGTAGCCAAGTTTACATTCCGTGTATTACTGATATCTTATGATGTTTCTTTTTCTGTGTGACTTATTTCAGTTAGAATCATCATACCTGAATCCACTCATTGTGTTGCTAAGGGCCTGATGACATAGATTTCATTGCTGAGTGATATTGCTTTGTAAGTAAATACCACAACTTCTTTATCCATTTTTCACTTTCTGCGATGTTGAAATTGTACTGTAAACGAGGTTCTTGTAAACAGAGGCGTTCCAAACTTTGGGGTGGCTGTGTCTTTTTGATTTTAATTTCCCTAAGCTATAGGACCATAAGTGCAAGTGCCCTAGGCTCTGTTGCTTTGTTTTTTAGATGTTTCAGGAAACACCATACACTTCTCCCGAGTGGCTGTTGGCAATTTACATCCCGCCCATCAGCATAACAAGGCTCCCAGTTCTCCATGGCCTGTCTTGCCTTTCTGGATTTTACACTTTTTTCAGATGGCCCTTTTGACCGGGGGGAAGTGAGACTTCATTGTAGTGCAGATTTCCTTTGCAAGTTTGCTTGGTTGGCCAAAAAGGGCGTATGCGTTTTTTCCTGAATATATTCAGGAAAAAACGCATACGCCCTTTTTGGCCAAGTGCATCATTGTGGACGTTCTGCCTCTTTTCCTATGCTTTCAATGCAATTCCAGTCTACCTCCTGAAATCGGTTTCCTGCAATTCTGCCCCGCTTTCAAGTCCTCTTGGCAGCCTTACTTCAGTATATTTTTGGACGATAGCTGTCATTTATAACTCTGCAGGTTTGTGAATTACAGTGCCCCTGAGCTCCTTTCTTCAACTCGCTTTGTTGTGACCTGGCCGCAACACCGCAGGATGGCTTCAGGCCCTAATCTGGTTCCGGCACGGCACGCTTCGCCTTTGGTTAATTCCTCTTCCTGGTGGGAAATGAGAGTTAAATTTGCCCGTCCAGACACCTGCAGCTAGTCTCTCATTGGTTCTCGCTATTCCTGTTCATCTTCCGCAGAAATTGCAAACTGGGCCAAACAGGAGGTTGAAGGGACTGACTCTCCAAGTCGGGAGAGTGTTAGTAAAGCGTCTGGAATGTTGCACCCGAGTACCAGGGTAGGAAAACTGAGACATATTTGAACACGTCTCCCGATCACATGGTGGATCATACTCTAGGTTCCACATGCATGTTTTAGCTGAAGGAAGAATACCTTAAACCTGGAGAGTTGAGACCCTTGTAATGGGTACCATGCAATATGACTTCTAAGGGTCTTCATTTGCTCACCGAACCTCTCCAATCCTATCACTGCTGCGTTTATGCCCCTGTACACTCGCTTGATTCTCTTTTGGAGACATAGCAATCCATAGGTTTTAAGATACTTACTAGTCAGGTACATTCTTAGGCGTTTAATATGGGGTGTTGAGTCCATTTTGTTGAGCAAGGAGTAGCTCTTGTCTATTCCATATTTGGCTTAAGGAACTTTATCTGTGCTCATTTCAATCTCTGGTTTTATGCAGCACCCCAACACACCTTTACCCTTAAGCAAGCATAAGTTGGTTTTCTAAATTTGAGACCCTGTTCTGTTTTGGAATTCAGTTCCTGTGTAGCCAAGTTTACATTCCGTGTATTAGTGATATCTTATGATGTCTTTTTCTGTGTGACTTATTTCAGTTAGAATCATCATACCTGAATCCACTCATTATGCTGCTACGGGCCTGATGACATAGATTTCATTGCTGAGTGATACTGCATTGTACGTAAGTACTACAAGTTCTTTATCCATTCTTCACTTTCTGCGATATTGAACTTGTACGGTAAACGAGGTTCTTGTAAACAGAGGCGTCCCAAACTTTGGGGTGGCTGTGTCTTTTTGATTTTAATTTCCCTAAGCTATAGGACCATAAGTGGAAGTGCCCTAGGCTCTGTTGCTTTGTTTTTTAGATGTTTCAGGAAACACCATACACTTCTCCCGAGTGGCTGTTGGCAATTTACATCCCGCCCATCAGCATAACGAGGCTCCCAGTTCTCCATGGCCTGTCTTGCCTTTCTGGATTTTACACTTTTTTCAGATGGCCCTTTTGACCGGGGGGAAGTGAGACTTCATTGTAGTGCAGATTTCCTTTGCAAGTTTGCTTGGTTTGCCAAAAAGGGCGTATGCGTTTTTTCCTGAATATATTCAGGAAAAAACGCATACGCCCTTTTTGGCCAAGTGCATCATTGTGGACGTTCTGCCTCTTTTCCTATGCTTTCAATGCAATTCCAGTCTACCTCCTGAAATCGGTTTCCTGCAATTCTGCCCCGCTTTCAAGTCCTCTTGGCAGCCTAATTCAGTATATTTTTGGACGATAGCTGTCATTTATAACTCTGCAGGTTTGTGAATTACAGTGCCCCTGAGCTCCTTTCTTCAACTCGCTTTCTTGTGACCTGGCCGCAACACCGCAGGATGCCTTCAGGCCGTAATCTGGTTCCGGCCCGGCACGCTTCGCCTTTGGTTAATTCCTCTTCCTGGTGGGAAATGAGAGTTAAATTTGGCCGTCCAGACACCTCCAGCTAGTCTCTCATTGGTTCTCGCTATTCCTGTTCATCTTCCGCAGAAATTGCAAACTGGGCCAAACAGGAGGTTGAAGGGACTGACTCTCCAAGTCGGGAGAGTGTTAGTAAAGCGTCTGGAATGTTGCACCCGAGTACCAGGGTAGGAAAACTGAGACATATTTGAACACGTCTCCCGATCACATGGTTGATCATACTCTAGGTTCCACATGCATGTTTTAGCTGAAGGAAGAATACCTTAAACCTGGAGAGTTGAGACCCTTGTAATGGGTACCATGCAATATGACTTCTAAGGGTCTTCATTTGCTCACCGAACCTCTCCAATCCTATCACTGCTGTGTTTATGCCCCTGTACACATGCTTGATTCTCTTTTGGAGACATAGCAAGCCATAGGTTTTAAGATACTTACTAGTCAGGTACATTCTTAGGCGTTTAATATGGGGTGTTGAGTCCATTTTGTTGAGCAAGGAGTAGCTTTTGTCTATTCCATATTTGGCTTAAGGAACTTTATCTGTGCTCATTTCAATCTCTGGTTTTATGCAGCACCCCAACACACCTTTACCCTTAAGCAAGCATAAGTTGGTTTTCTAAATTTGAGACCCTGTTCTGTTTTGGAATTCAGTTCCTGTGTAGCCAAGTTTACATTCCGTGTATTACTGATATCTTATGATGTTTCTTTTTCTGTGTGACTTATTTCAGTTAGAATCATCGTACCTGAATCCACTCATTATGCTGCTACGGGCCTGATGACATAGATTTCATTGCTGAGTGATACTGCATTGTACGTAAGTACCACAAGTTCTTTATCCATTTTTCACTTTCTGCGATATTGAACTTGTACGGTAAACGAGGTTCTTGTAAACAGAGGCGTCCCAAACTTTGGGGTGGCTGTGTCTTTTTGATTTTAATTTCCCTAAGCTATAGGACCATAAGTGCAAGTGCCCTAGGCTCTGTTGCTTTGTTTTTTAGATGTTTCAGGAAACACCATACACTTCTCCCGAGTGGCTGTTGGCAATTTACATCCCGCCCATCAGCATAACAAGGCTCCCAGTTCTCCATGGCCTGTCTTGCCTTTCTAGATTTTACACTTTTTTCAGATGGCCCTTTTGACCGGGGGGAAGTGAGACTTCATTGTAGTGCAGATTTCCTTTGCAAGTTTGCTTGGTTGGCCAAAAAGGGCGTATGCGTTTTTTCCTGAATATATTCAGGAAAAAACGCATACGCCCTTTTTGGCCAAGTGCATCATTGTGGACGTTCTGCCTCTTTTCCTATGCTTTCAATGCAATTCCAGTCTACCTCCTGAAATCGGTTTCCTGCAATTCTGCCCCGCTTTCAAGTCCTCTTGGCAGCCTTACTTCAGTATATTTTTGGACGATAGCTGTCATTTATAACTCTGCAGGTTTGTGAATTACAGTGCCCCTGAGCTCCTTTCTTCAACTCGCTTTCTTGTGACCTGGCCGCAACACCGCAGGATGCCTTCAGGCCGTAATCTGGTTCCGGCCCGGCACGCTTCGCCTTTGGTTAATTCCTCTTCCTGGTGGGAAATGAGAGTTAAATTTGGCCGTCCAGACACCTCCAGCTAGTCTCTCATTGGTTCTCGCTATTCCTGTTCATCTTCCGCAGAAATTGCAAACTGGGCCAAACAGGAGGTTGAAGGGACTGACTCTCCAAGTCGGGAGAGTGTTAGTAAAGCGTCTGGAATGTTGCACCCGAGTACCAGGGTAGGAAAACTGAGACATATTTGAACACGTCTCCCGATCACATGGTTGATCATACTCTAGGTTCCACATGCATGTTTTAGCTGAAGGAAGAATACCTTAAACCTGGAGAGTTGAGACCCTTGTAATGGGTACCATGCAATATGACTTCTAAGGGTCTTCATTTGCTCACCGAACCTCTCCAATCCTATCACTGCTGTGTTTATGCCCCTGTACACATGCTTGATTCTCTTTTGGAGACATAGCAAGCCATAGGTTTTAAGATACTTACTAGTCAGGTACATTCTTAGGCGTTTAATATGGGGTGTTGAGTCCATTTTGTTGAGCAAGGAGTAGCTTTTGTCTATTCCATATTTGGCTTAAGGAACTTTATCTGTGCTCATTTCAATCTCTGGTTTTATGCAGCACCCCAACACACCTTTACCCTTAAGCAAGCATAAGTTGGTTTTCTAAATTTGAGACCCTGTTCTGTTTTGGAATTCAGTTCCTGTGTAGCCAAGTTTACATTCCGTGTATTACTGATATCTTATGATGTTTCTTTTTCTGTGTGACTTATTTCAGTTAGAATCATCGTACCTGAATCCACTCATTATGCTGCTACGGGCCTGATGACATAGATTTCATTGCTGAGTGATACTGCATTGTACGTAAGTACCACAAGTTCTTTATCCATTTTTCACTTTCTGCGATATTGAACTTGTACGGTAAACGAGGTTCTTGTAAACAGAGGCGTTCCAAACTTTGGGGTGGCTGTGTCTTTTTGATTTTAATTTCCCTAAGCTATAGGACCATAAGTGGAAGTGCCCTAGACTCTGTTGCTTTGTTTTTTAGATGTTTCAGGAAACACCATACACTTCTCCCGAGTGGCTGTTGGCAATTTACATCCCGCCCATCAGCATAACAAGGCTCCCAGTTCTCCATGGCCTGTCTTGCCTTTCTGGATTTTACACTTTTTTCAGATGGCCCTTTTGACCGGGGGGAAGTGAGACTTCATTGTAGTGCAGATTTCCTTTGCAAGTTTGCTTGGTTGGCCAAAAAGGGCGTATGCGTTTTTTCCTGAATATATTCAGGAAAAAACGCATACGCCCTTTTTGGCCAACTGCATCATTGTGGACGTTCTGCCTCTTTTCCTATGCTTTCAATGCAATTCCAGTCTACCTCCTGAAATCGGTTTCCTGCAATTCTGCCCCGCTTTCAAGTCCTCTTGGCAGCCTTACTTCAGTATATTTTTGGACGATAGCTGTCATTTATAACTCTGCAGGTTTGTGAATTGCAGTGACCCTGAGCTCCTTTCTTCAACTCGCTTTCTTGTGACCTGGCCGCAACACCGCAGGATGGCTTTGGGCCCTAATCTGGTTCCGGCACGGCACGCTTCGCCTTTGGTTAATTCCTCTTCCTGGTGGGAAATGAGAGTTAAATTTGCCCGTCCAGACATCTCCAGCTAGTCTCTCATTGGTTCTCGCTATTCCTGTTCATCTTCCGCAGAAACTGCAAACTGGGCCAAACAGGAGGTTGAAGGGACTGACTCTCCAAGTTGGGAGAGTGTTAGTAAAGAGTCTGGAATGTTGCACCCAAGTACCAGGGTAGGAAAACTGAGACATATTTGAACTCGTCTCCCGATCACATGGTTGATCATACTCTAGGTTCCACATGCATGTTTTAGCTGAAGGAAGAATACCTTAAACCTGGGTAGTTGAAACCCGTGGAATGGGTACCATGCAATATGACTTAAAAGGGTCTTCATTTGCTCACCGAACCTCTCCAATCCTATCACTGCTGCATTTATGCCCCTGTACACATGCTTGATTCTCTTTCGGAGACATAGCAATCCATAGGTTTTAAGATACTTACTAGTCAGGTACATTCTTAGGCGTTTAATATGCGGTGTTGTGTCCATTTCATTGAGCAAGGAGTAGCTCTTGTCTATTCCATATTTGGCTTAAGGAACTTTATCTGTGCTCATTTCAATCTCTGGTTTTATGCAGCACCCCAACTCACCTTTCCCCTTAAGCAAGCATAAGTTGGTTTTCTAAATTTGAGACCCTGTTCTGTTCTGGAATTCAGTTCCTGTGTAGCCAAGTTTACATTCCGTGTATTACTGATATCTTATGATGTTTCTTTTTCTGTGTGACTTATTTCAGTTAGAATCATCATACCTGAATCCACTCATTGTGCTGCTAAGGGCCTAATGACATAGATTTCATTGCTGAGTGATATTGCTTTGTAAGTAAATACCACAACTTCTTTATCCATTTTTCACTTTCTGCAATGTTGAACTTGTACTGTAAACGAGGTTCTTGTAAACAGAGGCGTTCCAAACTTTGGGGTGGCTGTGTCTTTTTGATTTTAATCTCCCTAAGCTATAGGACCATAAGTGGAAGTGCCCTAGGCTCTGTTGCTTTGTTTTTTAGATGTTTCAGGAAACACCATACACTTCTCCCGAGTGTCTGTTGGCAATTTACATCCCGCCCATCAGCATAACAAGGCTCCCAGTTTTCCATGGCCTGTCCTGCCTGTCTGGATTTTACACTTTTTTCAGATGGCCCTTTTGACCGGGGGAAAGTGAGACTTCATTGTAGTGCAGATTTCCTCTGCAAGCTTGCTTGGTTGGCCAAAAAGTGCGTATGCGTTTTTTCCTGAATATATTCAGGAAAAAACGCATACGCCCTTTTTGGCCAAGTGCATCATTGTGGACGTTCTGCCTCTTTTCCTATGCTTTAAATGCAATTCCAGTCTACCTCCTGAAATCGGTTTCCTGCAATTCTGCCCCGCTTTCAAGTCCTCTTGGCAGCCTTACTTCAGTATATTTTTGGACGATAGCTGTCATTTATAACTCTGCAGGTTTGTGAATTACAGTGCCCCTGAGCTCCTTTCTTCAACTCGCTTTCTTGTGACCTGGCCGCAACACCGCAGGATGGCTTCAGGCCGTAATCTGGTTCCGGCACGGCACGCTTCGCCTTTGGTTAATTCCTCTTCCTGGTGGGAAATGAGAGTTAAATTTGCCCGTCCAGACACCTCCAGCTAGTCTCTCATTGGTTCTCACTATTCCTGTTCATCTTCCGCAGAAATTGCAAACTGGGCCAAACAGGAGGTTGAAGGGACTGACTCTCCAAGTGGGGAGAGTGTTAGTAAAGCGTCTGGAATGTTGCACCCGAGTACCAGGGTACGAAAACTGAGACATATTTGAACACGTCTCCCGATCACATGGTTGATCATACTCTAGGTTCCACATGCATGTTTTAGCTGAAGGAAGAATACCTTAAACCTGGAGAGTTGAGACCCTTGTAATGGGTACCATGCAATATGACTTCTAAGGGTCTTCATTTGCTCACCGAACCTCTCCAATCCTATCACTGCTGCGTTTATGCCCCTGTACACACGCTTGATTCACTTTTGGAGACATAGCAATCCATAGGTTTTAAGATACTTACTAGTCAGGTACATTCTTAGGCGTTTAATATGCGGTGTTGAGTCCATTTCATTGAGCAAGGAGTAGCTCTTGTCTATTCCATATTTGGCTTAAGGAACTTTATCTGTGCTCATTTCAATCTCTGGTTTTATGCAGCACCCCAACTCACCTTTCCCCTTTAGCAAGCATAAGTTGGTTTTCTAAATTTGAGACCCTGTTCTGTTCTGGAATTCAGTTCCTGTGTAGCCAAGTTTACATTCCGTGTATTACTGATATCTTATGATGTTTCTTTTTCTGTGTGACTTATTTCAGTTAGAATCATCATACCTGAATCCACTCATTGTGCTGCTAAGGGCCTGATGACATAGATTTCATTGCTGAGTGATATTGCTTTGTAAGTAAATACCACAACTTCTTTATCCATTTTTCACTTTCTGCGATGTTGAACTTGTACTCTAAACGAGGTTCTTGTAAACAGAGGCGTTCCAAACTTTGGGGTGGCTGTGTCTTTTTGATTTTAATCTCCCTAAGCTATAGGACCATAAGTGGAAGTGCCCTAGGCTCTGTTGCTTTGTTTTTTAGATGTTTCAGGAAACACCATACACTTCTCCCGAGTGTCTGTTGGCAATTTACATCCCGCCCATCAGCATAACAAGGCTCCCAGTTTTCCATGGCCTGTCCTGCCTGTCTGGATTTTACACTTTTTTCAGATGGCCCTTTTGACCGGGGGAAAGTGAGACTTCATTGTAGTGCAGATTTCCTCTGCAAGCTTGCTTGGTTGGCCAAAAAGTGCGTATGCGTTTTTTCCTGAATATATTCAGGAAAAAACGCATACGCCCTTTTTGGCCAAGTGCATCATTGTGGACGTTCTGCCTCTTTTCCTATGCTTTCAATGCAATTCCAGTCTACCTCCTGAAATCGGTTTCCTGCAATTCTGCCCCGCTTTCAAGTCCTCTTGGCAGCCTTACTTCAGTATATTTTTGGACGATAGCTGTCATTTATAACTCTGCAGGTTTGTGAATTACAGTGCCCCTGAGCTCCTTTCTTCAACTCGCTTTCTTGTGACCTGGCCGCAACACCGCAGGATGGCTTCAGGCCGTAATCTGGTTCCGGCACGGCACGCTTCGCCTTTGGTTAATTCCTCTTCCTGGTGGGAAATGAGAGTTAAATTTGCCCGTCCAGACACCTCCAGCTAGTCTCTCATTGGTTCTCACTATTCCTGTTCATCTTCCGCAGAAATTGCAAACTGGGCCAAACAGGAGGTTGAAGGGACTGACTCTCCAAGTGGGGAGAGTGTTAGTAAAGCGTCTGGAATGTTGCACCCGAGTACCAGGGTACGAAAACTGAGACATATTTGAACACGTCTCCCGATCACATGGTTGATCATACTCTAGGTTCCACATGCATGTTTTAGCTGAAGGAAGAATACCTTAAACCTGGAGAGTTGAGACCCTTGTAATGGGTACCATGCAATATGACTTCTAAGGGTCTTCATTTGCTCACCGAACCTCTCCAATCCTATCACTGCTGCGTTTATGCCCCTGTACACACGCTTGATTCTCTTTTGGAGACATAGCAATCCATAGGTTTTAAGATACTTACTAGTCAGGTACATTCTTAGGCGTTTAATATGCGGTGTTGAGTCCATTTCATTGAGCAAGGAGTAGCTCTTGTCTATTCCATATTTGGCTTAAGGAACTTTATCTGTGCTCATTTCAATCTCTGGTTTTATGCAGCACCCCAACTCACCTTTCCCCTTTAGCAAGCATAAGTTGGTTTTCTAAATTTGAGACCCTGTTCTGTTCTGGAATTCAGTTCCTGTGTAGCCAAGTTTACATTCCGTTTATTACTGATATCTTATGATGTTTCTTTTTCTGTGTGACTTATTTCAGTTAGAATCATCATACCTGAATCCACTCATTGTGCTGCTAAGGGCCTGATGACATAGATTTCATTGCTGAGTGATATTGCTTTGTAAGTAAATACCACAACTTCTTTATCCATTTTTCACTTTCTGCGATGTTGAAATTGTACTGTAAACGAGGTTCTTGTAAACAGAGGCGTTCCAAACTTTGGGGTGGCTGTGTCTTTTTGATTTTAATTTCCCTAAGCTATAGGACCATAAGTGGAAGTGCCCTAGGCTCTGTTGCTTTGTTTTTTTGATGTTTCAGGAAACACCATACACTTCTCCCGAGTGTCTGTTGGCAATTTACATCCCGCCCATCAGCATAACAAGGCTCCCAGTTTTCCATGGCCTGTCCTGCCTGTCTGGATTTTACACTTTTTTCAGATGGCCCTTTTGACCGGGGGGAAGTGAGACTTCATTGTAGTGCAGATTTCCTCTGCAAGCTTGCTTGGTTGGCCAAAAAGGGCGTATGCGTTTTTTCCTGAATATATTCAGGAAAAAACGCATACGCCCTTTTTGGCCAAGTGCATCATTGTGGACGTTCTGCCTCTTTTCCTATGCTTTCAGTGCAATTCCAGTCTACCTCCTGAAATCGGTTTCCTGCAATTCTGCCCCGCTTTCGAGTCCTCTTGGCAGCCTTACTTCAGTATATTTTTGGACGATAGCTGTCATTTATAACTCTGCAGGTTTGTGAATTACAGTGCCCCTGAGCTCCTTTCTTCAACTCGCTTTCTTGTGACCTGGCCGCAACACCGCAGGATGGCTTCAGGCCCTAATCTGGTTCCGGCACGGCACGCTGAGCCTTTGGTTAATTCCTCTTCCTGGTGGGAAATGAGAGTTAAATTTGCCCGTCCAGACACCTGCAGCTAGTCTCTCATTGGTTCTCGCTATTCCTGTTCATCTTCCGCAGAAATTGCAAACTGGGCCAAACAGGAGGTTGAAGGGACTGACTCTCCAAGTGGGGAGAGTGTTAGTAAAGCGTCTGGAATGTTGCACCCGAGTACCAGGGTACGAAAACTGAGACATATTTGAACACGTCTCCCGATCACATGGTTGATCATACTCTAGGTTCCACATGCATGTTTTAGCTGAAGGAAGAATACCTTAAACCTGGAGAGTTGAGACCCTTGTAATGGGTACCATGCAATATGACTTCTAAGGGTCTTCATTTGCTCACCGAACCTCTCCAATCCTATCACTGCTGCGTTTATGCCCCTGTACACACGCTTGATTCTCTTTTGGAGACATAGCAATCCATAGGTTTTAAGATACTTACTAGTCAGGTACATTCTTAGGCGTTTAATATGCGGTGTTGAGTCCATTTCATTGAGCAAGGAGTAGCTCTTGTCTATTCCATATTTGGCTTAAGGAACTTTATCTGTGCTCATTTCAATCTCTGGTTTTATGCAGCACCCCAACTCACCTTTCCCCTTTAGCAAGCATAAGTTGGTTTTCTAAATTTGAGACCCTGTTCTGTTCTGGAATTCAGTTCCTGTGTAGCCAAGTTTACATTCCGTTTATTACTGATATCTTATGATGTTTCTTTTTCTGTGTGACTTATTTCAGTTAGAATCATCATACCTGAATCCACTCATTGTGCTGCTAAGGGCCTGATGACATAGATTTCATTGCTGAGTGATATTGCTTTGTAAGTAAATACCACAACTTCTTTATCCATTTTTCACTTTCTGCGATGTTGAAATTGTACTGTAAACGAGGTTCTTGTAAACAGAGGCGTTCCAAACTTTGGGGTGGCTGTGTCTTTTTGATTTTAATTTCCCTAAGCTATAGGACCATAAGTGGAAGTGCTCTAGGCTCTGTTGCTTTGTTTTTTTGATGTTTCAGGAAACACCATACACTTCTCCCGAGTGTCTGTTGGCAATTTACATCCCGCCCATCAGCATAACAAGGCTCCCAGTTTTCCATGGCCTGTCCTGCCTGTCTGGATTTTACACTTTTTTCAGATGGCCCTTTTGACCGGGGGGAAGTGAGACTTCATTGTAGTGCAGATTTCCTCTGCAAGCTTGCTTGGTTGGCCAAAAAGGGCGTATGCGTTTTTTCCTGAATATATTCAGGAAAAAACGCATACGCCCTTTTTGGCCAAGTGCATCATTGTGGACGTTCTGCCTCTTTTCCTATGCTTTCAGTGCAATTCCAGTCTACCTCCTGAAATCGGTTTCCTGCAATTCTGCCCCGCTTTCGAGTCCTCTTGGCAGCCTTACTTCAGTATATTTTTGGACGATAGCTGTCATTTATAACTCTGCAGGTTTGTGAATTACAGTGCCCCTGAGCTCCTTTCTTCAACTCGCTTTCTTGTGACCTGGCCGCAACACCGCAGGATGGCTTCAGGCCCTAATCTGGTTCCGGCACGGCACGCTGAGCCTTTGGTTAATTCCTCTTCCTGGTGGGAAATGAGAGTTAAATTTGCCCGTCCAGACACCTGCAGCTAGTCTCTCATTGGTTCTCGCTATTCCTGTTCATCTTCCGCAGAAATTGCAAACTGGGCCAAACAGGAGGTTAAAGGGACTGACTCTCCAAGTCGGGAGAGTGTTAGTAAAGCGTCTGGAATGTTGCACCCGAGTACCAGGGTAGGAAAACTGAGACATATTTGAACACGTCTCCCGATCACATGGTTGATCATACTCTAGGTTCCACATGCATGTTTTAGCTGAAGGAAGAATACCTTAAACCTGGAGAGTTGAGACCCTTGTAATGGGTACCATGCAATATGACTTCTAAGGGTCTTCATTTGCTCACCGAACCTCTCCAATCCTATCACTGCTGCGTTTATGCCCCTGTACACTCGCTTGATTCTCTTTTGGAGACATAGCAATCCATAGGTTTTAAGATACTTACTAGTCAGGTACATTCTTAGGCGTTTAATATGGGGTGTTGAGTCCATTTTGTTGAGCAAGGAGTAGCTCTTGTCTATTCCATATTTGGCTTAAGGAACTTTATCTGTGCTCATTTCAATCTCTGGTTTTATGCAGCACCCCAACACACCTTTACCCTTAAGCAAGCATAAGTTGGTTTTCTAAATTTGAGACCCTGTTCTGTTTTGGAATTCAGTTCCTGTGTAGCCAAGTTTACATTCCGTGTATTAGTGATATCTTATGATGTTTCTTTTTCTGTGTGACTTATTTCAGTTAGAATCATCATACCTGAATCCACTCATTATGCTGCTACGGGCCTGATGACATAGATTTCATTGCTGAGTGATACTGCATTGTACGTAAGTACCACATGTTCTTTATCCATTTTTCACTTTCTGCGATATTGAACTTGTACAGTAAACGAGGTTCTTGTAAACAGAGGCGTCCCAAACTTTGGGGTGGCTGTGTCTTTTTGATTTTAATTTCCCTAAGCTATAGGACCATAAGTGGAAGTGCCCTAGGCTCTGTTGCTTTGTTTTTTAGATGTTTCAGGAAACACCATACACTTCTCCCGAGTGTCTGTTGGCAATTTACATCCCGCCCATCAGCATAACAAGGCTCCCAGTTTTCCATGGCCTGTCCTGCCTGTCTGGATTTTACACTTTTTTCAGATGGCCCTTTTGACCGGGGGGAAGTGAGACTTCATTGTAGTGCAGATTTCCTCTGCAAGCTTGCTTGGTTGGCCAAAAATGGCGTATGCGTTTTTTCCTGAATATATTCAGGAAAAAACGCATACGCCCTTTTTGGCCAAGTGCATCATTGTGGACGTTCTGCCTCTTTTCCTATGCTTTCAATGCAATTCCAGTCTACCTCCTGAAATCGGTTTCCTGCAATTCTGCCCCGCTTTCAAGTCCTCTTGGCAGCCTTACTTCAGTATATTTTTGGACGATAGCTGTCATTTATAACTCTGCAGGTTTGTGAATTACAGTGCCCCTGAGCTCCTTTCTTCAACTCGCTTTCTTGTGACCTGGCCGCAACACCGCAGGATGCCTTCAGGCCCTAATCTGGTTCCGGCACGGCACGCTTCGCCTTTGGTTAATTCCTCTTCCTGGTGGGAAATGAGAGTTAAATTTGGCCGTCCAGACACCTCCAGCTAGTCTCTCATTGGTTCTCGCTATTCCTGTTCATCTTCCGCAGAAATTGCAAACTGGGCCAAACAGGAGGTTGAAGGGACTGACTCTCCAAGTCGGGAGAGTGTTAGTAAAGCGTCTGGAATGTTGCACCCGAGTACCAGGGTAGGAAAACTGAGACATATTTGAACACGTCTCCCGATCACATGGTTGATCATACTCTAGGTTCCACATGCATGTTTTAGCTGAAGGAAGAATACCTTAAAACTGGAGAGTTGAGACCCTTGTAATGGGTACCATGCAATATGACTTCTAAGGGTCTTCATTTGCTCACCGAACCTCTCCAATCCTATCACTGCTGTGTTTATGCCCCTGTACACATGCTTGATTCTCTTTCAGAGACATAGCAATCCATAGGTTTTAAGATACTTACTAGTCAGGTACATTCTTAGGCGTTTAATATGGGGTGTTGAGTCCATTTTGTTGAGCAAGGAGTAGCTTTTGTCTATTCCATATTTGGCTTAAGGAACTTTATCTGTGCTCATTTCAATCTCTGGTTTTATGCAGCACCCCAACACACCTTTACCCTTAAGCAAGCATAAGTTGGTTTTCTAAATTTGAGACCCTGTTCTGTTTTGGAATTCAGTTCCTGTGTAGCCAAGTTTACATTCCGTGTATTACTGATATCTTATGATGTTTCTTTTTCTGTGTGACTTATTTCAGTTAGAATCATCGTACCTGAATCCACTCATTGTGCTGCTAAGGGCCTGATGACATAGATTTCATTGCTGAGTGATATTGCTTTGTAAGTAAATACCACAACTTCTTTATCCATTTTTCACTTTCTGCGATGTTGAAATTGTACTGTAAACGAGGTTCTTGTAAACAGAGGCGTTCCAAACTTTGGGGTGGCTGTGTCTTTTTGATTTTAATTTCCCTAAGCTATAGGACCATAAGTGGAAGTGCCCTAGGCTCTGTTGCTTTGTTTTTTAGATGTTTCAGGAAACACCATACACTTCTCCCGAGTGTCTGTTGGCAATTTACATCCCGCCCATCAGCATAACAAGGCTCCCAGTTCTCCATGGCCTGTCCTGCCTGTCTGGATTTTACACTTTTTTCAGATGGCCCTTTTGACCGGGGGGAAGTGAGACTTCATTGTAGTGCAGATTTCCTCTGCAAGCTTGCTTGGTTGGCCAAAAAGGGCGTATGCGTTTTTTCCTGAATATATTCAGGAAAAAACGCATACGCCCTTTTTGGCCAAGTGCATCATTGTGGACGTTCTGCCTCTTTTCCTATGCTTTCAATGCAATTCCAGTCTACCTCCTGAAATCGGTTTCCTGCAATTCTGCCCCGCTTTCGAGTCCTCTTGGCAGCCTTACTTCAGTATATTTTTGGACGATAGCTGTCATTTATAACTCTGCAGGTTTGTGAATTACAGTGCCCCTGAGCTCCTTTCTTCAACTCGCTTTCTTGTGACCTGGCCGCAACACCGCAGGATGGCTTCAGGCCCTAATCTGGTTCCGGCACGGCACGCTTCGCCTTTGGTTAATTCCTCTTCCTGGTGGGAAATGAGAGTTAAATTTGCCCGTCCAGACACCTGCAGCTAGTCTCTCATTGGTTCTCGCTATTCCTGTTCATCTTCCGCAGAAATTGCAAACTGGGCCAAACAGGAGGTTAAAGGGACTGACTCTCCAAGTCGGGAGAGTGTTAGTAAAGCGTCTGGAATGTTGCACCCGAGTACCAGGGTAGGAAAACTGAGACATATTTGAACACGTCTCCCGATCACATGGTTGATCATACTCTAGGTTCCACATGCATGTTTTAGCTGAAGGAAGAATACCTTAAACCTGGAGAGTTGAGACCCTTGTAATGGGTACCATGCAATATGACTTCTAAGGGTCTTCATTTGCTCACTGAACCTCTCCAATCCTATCACTGCTGCGTTTATGCCCCTGTACACTTGCTTGATTCTCTTTTGGAGACATAGCAATCCATAGGTTTTAAGATACTTACTAGTCAGGTACATTCTTAGGCATTTAATATGGGGTGTTGAGTCCATTTTGTTGAGCAAGGAGTAGCTCTTGTCTATTCCATATTTGGCTTAAGGAACTTTATCTGTGCTCATTTCAATCTCTGGTTTCATGCAGCACCCCAACTCACCTTTCCCCTTTAGCAAGCATAAGTTGGTTTTCTAAATTTGAGACCCTGTTCTGTTCTGGAATTCAGTTCCTGTGTAGCCAAGTTTACATTCCGTGTATTACTGATATCTTATGATGTTTCTTTTTCTGTGTGACTTATTTCAGTTAGAATCATCATACCTGAATCCACTCATTGTGCTGCTAAGGGCCTGATAACATAGATTTCATTGCTGAGTGATATTGCTTTGTAAGTAAATACCACAACTTCTTTATCCATTTTTCACTTTCTGCGATGTTGAAATTGTACTGTAAACGAGGTTCTTGTAAACAGAGGCGTTCCAAACTTTGGGGTGGCTGTGTCTTTTTGATTTTAATTTCCCTAAGCTATAGGACCATAAGTGGAAGTGCCCTAGGCTCTGTTGCTTTGTTTTTTAGATGTTTCAGGAAACACCATACACTTCTCCCGAGTGTCTGTTGGCAATTTACATCCCGCCCATCAGCATAACAAGGCTCCCAGTTCTCCATGGCCTGTCCTGCCTGTCTGGATTTTACACTTTTTTCAGATGGCCCTTTTGACCGGGGGGAAGTGAGACTTCATTGTAGTGCAGATTTCCTCTGCAAGCTTGCTTGGTTGGCCAAAAAGGGCGTATGCGTTTTTTCCTGAATATATTCAGGAAAAAACGCATACGCCCTTTTTGGCCAAGTGCATCATTGTGGACGTTCTGCCTCTTTTCCTATGCTTTCAATGCAATTCCAGTCTACCTCCTGAAATCGGTTTCCTGCAATTCTGCCCCGCTTTCGAGTCCTCTTGGCAGCCTTACTTCAGTATATTTTTGGACGATAGCTGTCATTTATAACTCTGCAGGTTTGTGAATTACAGTGCCCCTGAGCTCCTTTCTTCAACTCGCTTTCTTGTGACCTGGCCGCAACACCGCAGGATGGCTTCAGGCCCTAATCTGGTTCCGGCACGGCACGCTTCGCCTTTGGTTAATTCCTCTTCCTGGTGGGAAATGAGAGTTAAATTTGCCCGTCCAGACACCTGCAGCTAGTCTCTCATTGGTTCTCGCTATTCCTGTTCATCTTCCGCAGAAATTGCAAACTGGGCCAAACAGGAAGTTAAAGGGACTGACTCTCCAAGTCGGGAGAGTGTTAGTAAAGCGTCTGGAATGTTGCACCCGAGTACCAGGGTAGGAAAACTGAGACATATTTGAACACGTCTCCCGATCACATGGTTGATCATACTCTAGGTTCCACATGCATGTTTTAGCTGAAGGAAGAATACCTTAAACCTGGAGAGTTGAGACCCTTGTAATGGGTACCATGCAATATGACTTCTAAGGGTCTTCATTTGCTCACTGAACCTCTCCAATCCTATCACTGCTGCGTTTATGCCCCTGTACACTTGCTTGATTCTCTTTTGGAGACATAGCAATCCATAGGTTTTAAGATACTTACTAGTCAGGTACATTCTTAGGCATTTAATATGGGGTGTTGAGTCCATTTTGTTGAGCAAGGAGTAGCTCTTGTCTATTCCATATTTGGCTTAAGGAACTTTATCTGTGCTCATTTCAATCTCTGGTTTTATGCAGCACCCCAACACACCTTTACCCTTAAGCAAGCATAAGTTGATTTTCTAAATTTGAGACCCTGTTCTGTTTTGGAATTCAGTTCCTGTGTAGCCAAGTTTACATTCCGTGTATTAGTGATATCTTATGATGTCTTTTTCTGTGTGACTTATTTCAGTTAGAATCATCATACCTGAATCCACTCATTGTGCTGCTAAGGGCCTGATGACATAGATTTCATTGCTGAGTGATATTGCTTTGTAAGTAAATACCACAACTTCTTTATCCATTTTTCACTTTCTGCAATGTTGAACTTGTACTGTAAACGAGGTTCTTGTAAACAGAGGCGTTCCAAACTTTGGGGTGGCTGTGTCTTTTTGATTTTAATCTCCCTAAGCTATAGGACCATAAGTGGAAGTGCCCTAGGCTCTGTTGCTTTGTTTTTTAGATGTTTCAGGAAACACCATACACTTCTCCCGAGTGTCTGTTGGCAATTTACATCCCGCCCATCAGCATAACAAGGCTCCCAGTTTTCCATGGCCTGTCCTGCCTGTCTGGATTTTACACTTTTTTCAGATGGCCCTTTTGACCGGGGGAAAGTGAGACTTCATTGTAGTGCAGATTTCCTCTGCAAGCTTGCTTGGTTGGCCAAAAAGTGCGTATGCGTTTTTTCCTGAATATATTCAGGAAAAAACGCATACGCCCTTTTTGGCCAAGTGCATCATTGTGGACGTTCTGCCTCTTTTCCTATGCTTTCAATGCAATTCCAGTCTACCTCCTGAAATCGGTTTCCTGCAATTCTGCCCCGCTTTCAAGTCCTCTTGGCAGCCTTACTTCAGTATATTTTTGGACGATAGCTGTCATTTATAACTCTGCAGGTTTGTGAATTACAGTGCCCCTGAGCTCCTTTCTTCAACTCGCTTTCTTGTGACCTGGCCGCAACACCGCAGGATGGCTTCAGGCCGTAATCTGGTTCCGGCACGGCACGCTTCGCCTTTGGTTAATTCCTCTTCCTGGTGGGAAATGAGAGTTAAATTTGCCCGTCCAGACACCTCCAGCTAGTCTCTCATTGGTTCTCACTATTCCTGTTCATCTTCCGCAGAAATTGCAAACTGGGCCAAACAGGAGGTTGAAGGGACTGACTCTCCAAGTGGGGAGAGTGTTAGTAAAGCGTCTGGAATGTTGCACCCGAGTACCAGGGTACGAAAACTGAGACATATTTGAACACGTCTCCCGATCACATGGTTGATCATACTCTAGGTTCCACATGCATGTTTTAGCTGAAGGAAGAATACCTTAAACCTGGAGAGTTGAGACCCTTGTAATGGGTACCATGCAATATGACTTCTAAGGGTCTTCATTTGCTCACCGAACCTCTCCAATCCTATCACTGCTGCGTTTATGCCCCTGTACACACGCTTGATTCACTTTTGGAGACATAGCAATCCATAGGTTTTAAGATACTTACTAGTCAGGTACATTCTTAGGCGTTTAATATGCGGTGTTGAGTCCATTTCATTGAGCAAGGAGTAGCTCTTGTCTATTCCATATTTGGCTTAAGGAACTTTATCTGTGCTCATTTCAATCTCTGGTTTTATGCAGCACCCCAACTCACCTTTCCCCTTTAGCAAGCATAAGTTGGTTTTCTAAATTTGAGACCCTGTTCTGTTCTGGAATTCAGTTCCTGTGTAGCCAAGTTTACATTCCGTGTATTACTGATATCTTATGATGTTTCTTTTTCTGTGTGACTTATTTCAGTTAGAATCATCATACCTGAATCCACTCATTGTGCTGCTAAGGGCCTGATGACATAGATTTCATTGCTGAGTGATATTGCTTTGTAAGTAAATACCACAACTTCTTTATCCATTTTTCACTTTCTGCGATGTTGAACTTGTACTGTAAACGAGGTTCTTGTAAACAGAGGCGTTCCAAACTTTGGGGTGGCTGTGTCTTTTTGATTTTAATCTCCCTAAGCTATAGGACCATAAGTGGAAGTGCCCTAGGCTCTGTTGCTTTGTTTTTTAGATGTTTCAGGAAACACCATACACTTCTCCCGAGTGTCTGTTGGCAATTTACATCCCGCCCATCAGCATAACAAGGCTCCCAGTTTTCCATGGCCTGTCCTGCCTGTCTGGATTTTACACTTTTTTCAGATGGCCCTTTTGACCGGGGGAAAGTGAGACTTCATTGTAGTGCAGATTTCCTCTGCAAGCTTGCTTGGTTGGCCAAAAAGTGCGTATGCGTTTTTTCCTGAATATATTCAGGAAAAAACGCATACGCCCTTTTTGGCCAAGTGCATCATTGTGGACGTTCTGCCTCTTTTCCTATGCTTTCAATGCAATTCCAGTCTACCTCCTGAAATCGGTTTCCTGCAATTCTGCCCCGCTTTCAAGTCCTCTTGGCAGCCTTACTTCAGTATATTTTTGGACGATAGCTGTCATTTATAACTCTGCAGGTTTGTGAATTACAGTGCCCCTGAGCTCCTTTCTTCAACTCGCTTTCTTGTGACCTGGCCGCAACACCGCAGGATGGCTTCAGGCCGTAATCTGGTTCCGGCACGGCACGCTTCGCCTTTGGTTAATTCCTCTTCCTGGTGGGAAATGAGAGTTAAATTTGCCCGTCCAGACACCTCCAGCTAGTCTCTCATTGGTTCTCACTATTCCTGTTCATCTTCCGCAGAAATTGCAAACTGGGCCAAACAGGAGGTTGAAGGGACTGACTCTCCAAGTGGGGAGAGTGTTAGTAAAGCGTCTGGAATGTTGCACCCGAGTACCAGGGTACGAAAACTGAGACATATTTGAACACGTCTCCCGATCACATGGTTGATCATACTCTAGGTTCCACATGCATGTTTTAGCTGAAGGAAGAATACCTTAAACCTGGAGAGTTGAGACCCTTGTAATGGGTACCATGCAATATGACTTCTAAGGGTCTTCATTTGCTCACCGAACCTCTCCAATCCTATCACTGCTGCGTTTATGCCCCTGTACACACGCTTGATTCTCTTTTGGAGACATAGCAATCCATAGGTTTTAAGATACTTACTAGTCAGGTACATTCTTAGGCGTTTAATATGCGGTGTTGAGTCCATTTCATTGAGCAAGGAGTAGCTCTTGTCTATTCCATATTTGGCTTAAGGAACTTTATCTGTGCTCATTTCAATCTCTGGTTTTATGCAGCACCCCAACTCACCTTTCCCCTTTAGCAAGCATAAGTTGGTTTTCTAAATTTGAGACCCTGTTCTGTTCTGGAATTCAGTTCCTGTGTAGCCAAGTTTACATTCCGTTTATTACTGATATCTTATGATGTTTCTTTTTCTGTGTGACTTATTTCAGTTAGAATCATCATACCTGAATCCACTCATTGTGCTGCTAAGGGCCTGATGACATAGATTTCATTGCTGAGTGATATTGCTTTGTAAGTAAATACCACAACTTCTTTATCCATTTTTCACTTTCTGCGATGTTGAAATTGTACTGTAAACGAGGTTCTTGTAAACAGAGGCGTTCCAAACTTTGGGGTGGCTGTGTCTTTTTGATTTTAATTTCCCTAAGCTATAGGACCATAAGTGGAAGTGCCCTAGGCTCTGTTGCTTTGTTTTTTTGATGTTTCAGGAAACACCATACACTTCTCCCGAGTGTCTGTTGGCAATTTACATCCCGCCCATCAGCATAACAAGGCTCCCAGTTTTCCATGGCCTGTCCTGCCTGTCTGGATTTTACACTTTTTTCAGATGGCCCTTTTGACCGGGGGGAAGTGAGACTTCATTGTAGTGCAGATTTCCTCTGCAAGCTTGCTTGGTTGGCCAAAAAGGGCGTATGCGTTTTTTCCTGAATATATTCAGGAAAAAACGCATACGCCCTTTTTGGCCAAGTGCATCATTGTGGACGTTCTGCCTCTTTTCCTATGCTTTCAGTGCAATTCCAGTCTACCTCCTGAAATCGGTTTCCTGCAATTCTGCCCCGCTTTCGAGTCCTCTTGGCAGCCTTACTTCAGTATATTTTTGGACGATAGCTGTCATTTATAACTCTGCAGGTTTGTGAATTACAGTGCCCCTGAGCTCCTTTCTTCAACTCGCTTTCTTGTGACCTGGCCGCAACACCGCAGGATGGCTTCAGGCCCTAATCTGGTTCCGGCACGGCACGCTGAGCCTTTGGTTAATTCCTCTTCCTGGTGGGAAATGAGAGTTAAATTTGCCCGTCCAGACACCTGCAGCTAGTCTCTCATTGGTTCTCGCTATTCCTGTTCATCTTCCGCAGAAATTGCAAACTGGGCCAAACAGGAGGTTAAAGGGACTGACTCTCCAAGTCGGGAGAGTGTTAGTAAAGCGTCTGGAATGTTGCACCCGAGTACCAGGGTAGGAAAACTGAGACATATTTGAACACGTCTCCCGATCACATGGTTGATCATACTCTAGGTTCCACATGCATGTTTTAGCTGAAGGAAGAATACCTTAAACCTGGAGAGTTGAGACCCTTGTAATGGGTACCATGCAATATGACTTCTAAGGGTCTTCATTTGCTCACCGAACCTCTCCAATCCTATCACTGCTGCGTTTATGCCCCTGTACACTCGCTTGATTCTCTTTTGGAGACATAGCAATCCATAGGTTTTAAGATACTTACTAGTCAGGTACATTCTTAGGCGTTTAATATGGGGTGTTGAGTCCATTTTGTTGAGCAAGGAGTAGCTCTTGTCTATTCCATATTTGGCTTAAGGAACTTTATCTGTGCTCATTTCAATCTCTGGTTTTATGCAGCACCCCAACACACCTTTACCCTTAAGCAAGCATAAGTTGGTTTTCTAAATTTGAGACCCTGTTCTGTTTTGGAATTCAGTTCCTGTGTAGCCAAGTTTACATTCCGTGTATTAGTGATATCTTATGATGTTTCTTTTTCTGTGTGACTTATTTCAGTTAGAATCATCATACCTGAATCCACTCATTATGCTGCTACGGGCCTGATGACATAGATTTCATTGCTGAGTGATACTGCATTGTACGTAAGTACCACATGTTCTTTATCCATTTTTCACTTTCTGCGATATTGAACTTGTACAGTAAACGAGGTTCTTGTAAACAGAGGCGTCCCAAACTTTGGGGTGGCTGTGTCTTTTTGATTTTAATTTCCCTAAGCTATAGGACCATAAGTGGAAGTGCCCTAGGCTCTGTTGCTTTGTTTTTTAGATGTTTCAGGAAACACCATACACTTCTCCCGAGTGTCTGTTGGCAATTTACATCCCGTCCATCAGCATAACAAGGCTCCCAGTTTTCCATGGCCTGTCCTGCCTGTCTGGATTTTACACTTTTTTCAGATGGCCCTTTTGACCGGGGGGAAGTGAGACTTCATTGTAGTGCAGATTTCCTCTGCAAGCTTGCTTGGTTGGCCAAAAATGGCGTATGCGTTTTTTCCTGAATATATTCAGGAAAAAACGCATACGCCCTTTTTGGCCAAGTGCATCATTGTGGACGTTCTGCCTCTTTTCCTATGCTTTCAATGCAATTCCAGTCTACCTCCTGAAATCGGTTTCCTGCAATTCTGCCCCGCTTTCAAGTCCTCTTGGCAGCCTTACTTCAGTATATTTTTGGACGATAGCTGTCATTTATAACTCTGCAGGTTTGTGAATTACAGTGCCCCTGAGCTCCTTTCTTCAACTCGCTTTCTTGTGACCTGGCCGCAACACCGCAGGATGGCTTCAGGCCCTAATCTGGTTCCGGCACGGCACGCTTCGCCTTTGGTTAATTCCTCTTCCTGGTGGGAAATGAGAGTTAAATTTGCCCGTCCAGACACCTGCAGCTAGTCTCTCATTGGTTCTCGCTATTCCTGTTCATCTTCTGCAGAAATTGCAAACTGGGCCAAACAGGAGGTTAAAGGGACTGACTCTCCAAGTCGGGAGAGTGTTAGTAAAGCGTCTGGAATGTTGCACCCGAGTACCAGGGTAGGAAAACTGAGACATATTTGAACACGTCTCCCGATCACATGGTTGATCATACTCTAGGTTCCACATGCATGTTTTAGCTGAAGGAAGAATACCTTAAACCTGGAGAGTTGAGACCCTTGTAATGGGTACCATGCAATATGACTTCTAAGGGTCTTCATTTGCTCACTGAACCTCTCCAATCCTATCACTGCTGCGTTTATGCCCCTGTACACTTGCTTGATTCTCTTTTGGAGACATAGCAATCCATAGGTTTTAAGATACTTACTAGTCAGGTACATTCTTAGGCATTTAATATGGGGTGTTGAGTCCATTTTGTTGAGCAAGGAGTAGCTCTTGTCTATTCCATATTTGGCTTAAGGAACTTTATCTGTGCTCATTTCAATCTCTGGTTTTATGCAGCACCCCAACACACCTTTACCCTTAAGCAAGCATAAGTTGATTTTCTAAATTTGAGACCCTGTTCTGTTTTGGAATTCAGTTCCTGTGTAGCCAAGTTTACATTCCGTGTATTAGTGATATCTTATGATGTCTTTTTCTGTGTGACTTATTTCAGTTAGAATCATCATACCTGAATCCACTCATTATGCTGCTACGGGCCTGATGACATAGATTTCATTGCTGAGTGATACTGCATTGTACGTAAGTACCACAAGTTCTTTATCCATTTTTCACTTTCTGCGATATTGAACTTGTACGGTAAACGAGGTTCTTGTAAACAGAGGCGTCCCAAACTTTGGGGTGGCTGTGTCTTTTTGATTTTAATTTCCCTAAACTATAGGACCATAAGTGTAAGTGCCCTAGGCTCTGTTGCTTTGTTTTTTAGATGTTTCAGGAAACACCATACACTTCTCCCGAGTGTCTGTTGGCAATTTACATCCCGCCCATCAGCATAACAAGGCTCCCAGTTCTCCATGGCCTGTCCTGCCTGTCTGGATTTTACACTTTTTTCAGATGGCCCTTTTGACCGGGGGGAAGTGAGACTTCATTGTAGTGCAGATTTCCTCTGCAAGCTTGCTTGGTTGGCCAAAAAGGGCGTATGCGTTTTTTCCTGAATATATTCAGGAAAAAACGCATACGCCCTTTTTGGCCAAGTGCATCATTGTGGACGTTCTGCCTCTTTTCCTATGCTTTCAATGCAATTCCAGTCTACCTCCTGAAATCGGTTTCCTGCAATTCTGCCCCGCTTTCAAGTCCTCTTGGCAGCCTTACTTCAGTATATTTTTGGACGATAGCTGTCATTTATAACTCTGCAGGTTTGTGAATTACAGTGCCCCTGAGCTCCTTTCTTCAACTCGCTTTCTTGTGACCTGGCCGCAACACCGCAGGATGGCTTCAGGCCGTAATCTGGTTCCGGCCCGGCATGCTTCGCCTTTGGTTAATTCCTCTTCCTGTTGGGAAATGAGAGTTAAATTTGGCCGTCCAGACACCTCCAGCTAGTCTCTCATTGGTTCTCGCTATTCCTGTTCATCTTCCGCAGAAATTGCAAACTGGGCCAAACAGGAGGTTGAAGGGACTGACTCTCCAAGTCGGGAGAGTGTTAGTAAAGCGTCTGGAATGTTGCACCCGAGTACCAGGGTAGGAAAACTGAGACATATTTGAACACGTCTCCCGATCACGTGGTTGATCATACTCTAGGTTCCACATGCATGTTTTAGCTGAAGGAAGAATACCTTAAACCTGGAGAGTTGAGACCCTTGTAATGGGTACCATGCAATATGACTTCTAAGGGTCTTCATTTGCTCACCGAACCTCTCCAATCCTATCGCTGCTGTGTTTATGCCCCTGTACACATGCTTGATTCTCTTTTGGAGACATAGCAATCCATAGGTTTTAAGATACTTACTAGTCAGGTACATTCTTAGGCGTTTAATATGGGGTGTTGAGTCCATTTTGTTGAGCAAGGAGTAGCTTTTGTCTATTCCATATTTGGCTTAAGGAACTTTATCTGTGCTCATTTCAATCTCTGGTTTTATGCAGCACCCCAACACACCTTTACCCTTAAGCAAGCATAAGTTGGTTTTCTAAATTTGAGACCCTGTTCTGTTTTGGAATTCAGTTCCTGTGTAGCCAAGTTTACATTCCGTGTATTACTGATATCTTATGATGTTTCTTTTTCTGTGTGACTTATTTCAGTTAGAATCATCGTACCTGAATCCACTCATTATGAAGCTACGGGCCTGATGACATAGATTTCATTGCTGAGTGATACTGCATTGTACGTAAGTACCACAAGTTCTTTATCCATTTTTCACTTTCTGCGATATTGAACTTGTACGGTAAACGAGGTTCTTGTAAACAGAGGCGTCACAAACTTTGGGGTGGCTGTGTCTTTTTGATTTTAATTTCCCTAAGCTATAGGACCATAAGTGGAAGTGCCCTAGGCTCTGTTGCTTTGTTTTTTAGATGTTTCAGGAAACACCATACACTTCTCCCGAGTGTCTGTTGGCAATTTACATCCCGCCCATCAGCATAACAAGGCTCCCAGTTCTCCATGGCCTGTCCTGCCTGTCTGGATTTTACACTTTTTTCAGATGGCCCTTTTGACCGGGGGGAAGTGAGACTTCATTGTAGTGCAGATTTCCTCTGCAAGCTTGCTTGGTTGGCCAAAAAGGGCGTATGCGTTTTTTCCTGAATATATTCAGGAAAAAACGCATACGCCCTTTTTGGCCAAGTGCATCATTGTGGACGTTCTGCCTCTTTTCCTATGCTTTCAATGCAATTCCAGTCTACCTCCTGAAATCGGTTTCCTGCAATTCTGCCCCGCTTTCAAGTCCTCTTGGCAGCCTTACTTCAGTATATTTTTGGACGATAGCTGTCATTTATAACTCTGCAGGTTTGTGAATTACAGTGCCCCTGAGCTCCTTTCTTCAACTCGCTTTCTTGTGACCTGGCCGCAACACCGCAGGATGGCTTCAGGCCGTAATCTGGTTCCGGCACGGCATGCTTCGCCTTTGGTTAATTCCTCTTCCTGGTGGGAAATGAGAGTTAAATTTGGCCGTCCAGACACCTCCAGCTAGTCTCTCATTGGTTCTCGCTATTCCTGTTCATCTTCCGCAGAAATTGCAAACTGGGCCAAACAGGAGGTTGAAGGGACTGACTCTCCAAGTCGGGAGAGTGTTAGTAAAGCGTCTGGAATGTTGCACCCGAGTACCAGGGGAGCAAAACTGAGACATATTTGAACACGTCTCCCGATCACATGGTTGATCATACTCTAGGTTCCACATGCATGTTTTAGCTGAAGGAAGAATACCTTAAACCTGGAGAGTTGAGACCCTTGTAATGGGTACCATGCAATATGACTTCTAAGGGTCTTCATTTGCTCACCGAACCTCTCCAATCCTATCACTGCTGTGTTTATGCCCCTGTACACATGCTTGATTCTCTTTTGGAGACATAGCAATCCATAGGTTTTAAGATACTTACTAGTCAGGTACATTCTTAGGCGTTTAATATGGGGTGTTGAGTCCATTTTGTTGAGCAAGGAGTAGCTCTTGTCTATTCCATATTTGGCTTAAGGAACTTTATCTGTGCTCATTTCAATCTCTGGTTTTATGCAGCACCCCAACTCACCTTTCCCCTTAAGCAAGCATAAGTTGGTTTTCTAAATTTGAGACCCTGTTCTGTTCTGTAATTCAGTTCCTGTGTAGCCAAGTTTACATTCCGTGTATTACTGATATCTTATGATGTTTCTTTTTCTGTGTGACTTATTTCAGTTAGAATCATCATACCTAAATCCACTCATTGTGCTGCTAAGGGCCTGATGACATAGATTTCATTGCTGAGTGATATTGCTTTGTAAGTAAATACCACATGTTCTTTATCCATTTTTCACTTTCTGCGATGTTGAACTTGTACTGTAAACGAGGTTCTTGTAAACAGAGGCGTCCCAAACTTTGGGGTGGCTGTGTCTTTTTGATTTTAATTTCCCTAAGCTATAGGACCATAAGTGGAAGTGCCCTAGGCTCTGTTGCTTTGTTTTTTAGATGTTTCAGGAAACACCATACACTTCTCCCGAGTGTCTGTTGGCAATTTACATCCCGCCCATCAGCATAACAAGGCTCCCAGTTCTCCATGGCCTGTCCTGCCTTTCTGGATTTTACACTTTTTTCAGATGGCCCTTTTGACCGTGGGAAGTGAGACTTCATTGTAGTGCAGATTTCCTTTGCAAGCTTGCTTGGTTGGCCAAAAAGGGCGTACGCGTTTTTTTCTGAATATATTCAGGAAAAAAACGCGTACACTCTTTTTGGCCAAGTGCATCACTGAGGACGTTCTGCCTCTTTTCCTATGCTTTCAATGCAATTCCAGTCTACCTCCTGAAATCGGTTTCCTGCAATTCTGCCCCGCTTTCGAGTCCTCTTGGCAGCCTTACTTCAGTATATTTTTGGACGATAGCTGTCATTTATAACTCTGCAGGTTTGTGAATTACAGTGCCCCTGAGCTCCTTTCTTCAACTCGCTTTCTTGTGACCTGGCCGAAACACCGCAGGATGGCTTCAGGCCCTAATCTGGTTCCGGCATGGCACGCTGAGCCTTTGGTTAATTCCTCTTCCTGGTGGGAAATGAGAGTTAAATTTGCCCGTCCAGACACCTCCAGCTAGTCTCTCATTGGTTCTCGCTATTCCTGTTCATCTTCCGCAGAAATTGCAAACTGGGCCAAACAGGAGGTTAAAGGGACTGACTTTCCAAGTCGGGAGAGTGTTAGTAAAGCTTCTGGAATGTTGCACCCGAGTACCAGGGTAGGAAAACTGAGACATATTTGAACACGTCTCCCGATCACATGGTTGATCATACTCTAGGTTCCACATGCATGTTTTAGCTGAAGGAAGAATACCTTAAACCTGGAGAGTTGAGACCCTTGTAATGGGTACCATGCAATATGACTTCTAAGGGTCTTCATTTGCTCACCGAACCTCTCCAATCCTATCACTGCTGTGTTTATGCCCCTGTACACATGCATGATTCTCTTTCGGAGACATAGCAATCAATAGGTTTTAAGATACTTACTAGTCAGGTACATTCTTAGGCGTTTAATATGTGGTGTTGAGTCCATTTCGTTGAGCAAGGAGTAGCTCTTGTCTATTCCATATTTGGCTTAAGGAACTTTATCTGTGCTCATTTCAATCTCTGGTTTTATGCAGCAACCCAACTCACCTTTCCCCTTTAGCAAGCATAAGTTGGTTTTCTAAATTTCAGACCCTGTTCTGTTCTGCAATTCAGTTCCTGTGTAGCCAAGTTTACATTCCGTGTATTACTGATATCTTATGATGTTTCTTTCTCTGTGTGACTTATTTCAGTTAGAATCATCATACCTGAATCCACTCATTGTGCTGCTAAGGGCCTGATGACATAGATTTCATTGCTGAGTGATACTGCATTGTACGTAAGTACCACAAGTTCTTTATCCATTTTTCACTTTCTGTGATATTGAACATGTACGGTAAACGAGGTTCTTGTAAACAGAGGCGTCCCAAACTTTGGGGTGGCTGTGTCTTTTTGATTTTAATTCCCCTAATCTATAGGACCATAAGTGCAAGTGCCCTAGGCTTTGTTGCTTTGTTTTTTAGATGTTTCAGGAAACACCATACACTTCTCCCGAGTGTCTGTTGGCAATTTACATCCCGCCCATCAACATAACAAGGCTCCCAGTTCTCCATGGCCTGTCCTGCCTTTCTGGATTTTACACTTTTTTCAGATGGCCCTTTTGACCGGGGGAAAGTGAGACTTCATTGTAGTGCAGATTTCCTTTGCAAGTTTGCTTGGTTGGCCAAAAAGGGCGTATGCGTTTTTTCCTGAATATATTCAGGAAAAAACGCATACGCCCTTTTTGGCCAAGTGCATCATTGTGGACGTTCTGCCTCTTTTCCTATGCTTTCAATGCAATTCCAGTCTACCTCCTGAAATCGGTTTCCTGCAATTCTGCCCCGCTTTCAAGTCCTCTTGGCAGCCTTACTTCAGTATATTTTTGGACGATAGCTGTCATTTATAACTCTGCAGGTTTGTGAATTACAGTGTCCCTGAGCTCCTTTCTTCAACTCGCTTTCTTGTGACCTGGCCGCAACACCGCAGGATGGCTTCAGGCCCTAATCTGGTTCCGGCACGGCACGCTTCGCCTTTGGTTATTTCCTCTTCCTGGTGGGAAATGAGAGTTAAATTTGGCCGTCCAGACACCTCCAGCTAGTCTCTCATTGGTTCTCGCTATTCGTGTTCATCTTCCGCAGAAATTGCAAACTGGGCCAAACAGGAGGTTAAAGGGACTGACTCTCCAAGTCGGGAGAGTGTTAGTAAAGCATCTGGAATGTTGCACCCGAGTACCAGCCTATGAAAACTGAGACATATTTGAACACGTCTCCCGATCACATGGTTGATCATACTCTAGGTTCCACATGCATGTTTTAGCTGAAGGAAGAATACCTTAAACCTGGAGAGTTGAGACCCGTGGAATGGGTACCATGCAATATGACTTCAAAGGGTCTTCATTTGCTCACCAAACCTCTCTAATCCTATCACTGCTGCGTTTATGCCCCTGTACACACGCTTGATTCTCTTTTGGAGACATAGCAATCCATAGGTTTTAAGATATTTACTAGTCAGGTACATTCTTAGGCGTTTAATATGCGGTGTTGAGTCTATTTCATTGAGCAAGGAGTAGCTCTTGTCTATTCCATATTTGGCTTAAGGAACTTTATCTGTGCTCATTTCAATCTCTGGTTTTATGCAGCACCCCAACTCACCTTTCCCCTTTAGCAAGCATAAGTTGGTTTTCTAAATTTGAGACCCTGTTCTGTTCTGGAATTCAGTTCCTGTGTAGCCAAGTTTACATTCCGTGTATTACTGATATCTTATGATGTTTCGTTTTCTGTGTGACTTATTTCAGTTAGAATCATCATACCTGAATCCACTCATTGTGCTGCTAAGGGCCTGATGACATAGATTTCATTGCTGAGTGATACTGCATTGTACGTAAGTACCACAAGTTCTTTAGCCATTTTTCACTTTCTGTGATATTGAACATGTACGGTAAACGAGGTTCTTGTAAACAGAGGTGTCCCAAACTTTCGGGTGGTTGTCTCTTTTTGATTTTAATTTCCCTAAGCTATAGAACCATAAGTGGAAGTGCCCTAGGCTCTGTTGCTTTGTTTTTTAGATGTTTCAGGAAACACCATACACTTCTCCCGAGTGTCTGTTGGCAATTTACATCCCGCCCATCAGCATAACAAGGCTCCCAGTTCTCCATGGCCTGTCCTGCCTTTCTGGATTTTACACTTTTTTCAGATGGCCCTTTTGACCGGGGGAAAGTGAGACTTCATTGTAGTGCAGATTTCCTTTGCAAGTTTGCTTGGTTGGCCAAAAAGGGCCTATGCGTTTTTTCCTGAATATATTCAGGAAAAAACGCATAGGCCCTTTTTGGCCAAGTGCATCATTGTGGACGTTCTGCCTCTTTTCCTATGCTTTCAATGCAATTCCAGTCTACCTCCTGAAATTGGTTTCCTGCAATTCTGCCCCGCTTTCAAGTCCTCTTGGCAGCCTTACTTCAGTATATTTTTGGACGATAGCTGTCATTTATAACTCTGCAGGTTTGTGAATTACAGTGCCCCTGAGCTCCTTTCTTCAACTCACTTTCTTGTGACCTGGCCGCAACACCGCAGGATGGCTTCAGGCCCTAATCTGGTTCCGGCACGGCACGCTGAGCCTTTGGTTATTTCCTCTTCCTGGTGGGAAATGAGAGTTAAATTTGCCCGTCCAGACACCTCCAGCTAGTCTCTCATTGGTTCTCCCTATTCCTGTTCATCTTCCGCAGAAATTGCAAACTGGGCCAAACAGGAGGTTAAAGGCGCTGACTCTCCAAGTGGGGAGACTGTTAGTAAAGCGTCTGGAATGTTGCACCCGAGTACCAGGGGAGGAAAACTGAGACATATTTGAACACGTCTCCCATTCACACGGTTGATCATATCTGGGTTCCACATGCATGTTTTAGCTGAAGGAAGAATACCTTAAACCTGGAGAGTTGAGACACGTGGAATGGGTACCATGCAATATGATTTCAAAGGGTCTTCATTTGCTCACCAAACCTCTCTAATCCTATCACTGCTGCGTTTATGCCCCTGTACACACGCTTGATTCTCTTTTGGAGACATAGCAATCCATAGGTTTTAAGATACTTACTAGTCAGGTACATTCTTAGGCGTTTAATATGGGGTGTTGAGTCCATTTCGTTGAGCAAGGAGTAGCTCTTGTCTATTCCATATTTGGCTTAAGGAACTTTATCTGTGCTCATTTCAATCTCTGGTTTTATGCAGCACCCCAACTCACCTTTCCCGTTAAGCAAGCATAAGTTGGTTTTCTAAATTTGAGACCCTGTTCTGTTTTGGAATTCCGTTCCTGTGTAGCCAAGTTTACATTCCGTGTATTAGTGATATCTTATGATGTTTCTTTTTCTGTGTGACTTATTTCAGTTAGAATCATCGTACCTGAATCCACTCATTATGCTGCTACGGGCCTGATGACATAGATTTCATTGCTGAGTGATACTGCATTGTACGTAAGTACCACAAGTTCTTTATCCATTTTTCACTTTCTGTGATATTGAACATGTACGGTAAACGAGGTTCTTGTAAACAGAGGCGTCCCAAACTTTGGGGTGGCTGTGTCTTTTTGATTTTAATTTCCCTAAGCTATAGGACCATAAGTGGAAGTGCCCTAGGCTCTGTTGCTTTGTTTTTTAGATGTTTCAGGAAACACCATACACTTCTCCCGAGTGTCTGTTGGCAATTTACATCCCGCCCATCAGCATAACAAGGCTCCCAATTCTCCATGGCCTGTCCTGCCTTTCTGGATTTTACACTTTATTCAGATGGCCCTTTTGACCGGGGGGAAGTGAGACTTCATTGTAGTGCAGATTTCCTTTGCAAGCTTGCTTGGTTGGCCAAAAAGGGCGTATGCGTTTTTTCCTGAATATATTCAGGAAAAAACGCATACGCCCTTTTTGGCCAAGTGCATCATTGTGGACGTTCTGCCTCTTTTCCTATGCTTTCAATGCAATTCCAGTCTACCTCCTGAAATCGGTTTCCTGCAATTCTGCCACGCTTTCAAGTCCTCTTGGCAGCCTTACTTCAGTATATTTTTGGACGATAGCTGTCATTTATAACACTGCAGGTTTGTGAATTACAGTGCCCCTGAGCTCCTTTCTTCAACTCGCTTTCTTGTGACCTGGCCGCAACACCGCAGGATGGCTTCAGGCCCTAATCTGATTCCTTCACAGCACGCTGAGCCTTTGGTTAATTCCTCTTCCTGGTGGGAAATGAGAGTTAAATTTGCCCGTCCAGACACCTCCAGCTAGTCTCTCATTGGTTCTCGCTATTCCTGTTCATCTTCCGCAGAAATTGCAAACTGGGCCAAACAGGAGGTTAAAGGGACTGACTCTCCAAGTCGGGAGAGTGTTAGTAAAGCATCTGGAATGTTGCACCCGAGTACCAGCCTACGAAAACTGAGACATATTTGAACACGTCTCCCGATCACATGGTTGATCATACTCTAGGTTCCACATGCATGTTTTAGCTGAAGGAAGAATACCTTAAACCTGGGTAGTTGAAACCCGTAGAATGGGTACCATGCAATATGACTTCAAAGGGTCTTCATTTGCTCACCGAACCTCTCCAATCCTATCACTGCTGCGTTTATGCCCCTGTACACATGCTTGATTCTCTTTCGGAGACATAGCAATCCATAGGTTTTTAGATACTTACTAGTCAGGTACATTCTTAGGCGATTAATATGCGGTGTTGGGTCCATTTCATTGAGCAAGGAGTAGCTCTTGTCTATTCCATATTTGGCTTAAGGGTCTTTATCTGTGCTCATTTCAATCTCTGGTTTTATGCAGCACCCCAACTCACCTTTCCCCTTAAGCAAGCATAAGTTGGTTTTCTAAATTTGAGACCCTGTTCTGTTCTGTAATTCAGTTCCTGTGTAGCCAAGTTTACATTCCGTGTATTACTGATATCTTATGATGTTTCTTTTTCTGTGTGACTTATTTCAGTTAGAATCATCATACCTGAATCCACTCATTGTGCTGCTAAGGGCCTGATGACATAGATTTCATTGCTGAGTGATATTGCTTTGTAAGTAAATACCACAACTTCTTTATCCATTTCTCACTTTCTGCGATGTTGAACTTGTAATGTAAACGAGGTTCTTGTAAACAGAGCCGTTCCTAACTTTGGGGTGGCTGTGTCTTTTTGATTTTAATTTCCCTAAGCTATAGGACCATAAGTGGAAGTGCCCTAGGCTCTGTTGCTTTGTTTTTTAGATGTTTCAGGAAACACCATACACTTCTCCCGAGTGGCTGTTGGCAATTTACATCCCGCCCATCAACATAACAAGGCTCCCAGTTCTCCATGGCCTGTCCTGCCTTTCTGGATTTTACACTTTTTTCAGATGGCCCTTTTGACCGGGGGAAAGTGAGACTTCATTGTAGTGCAGATTTCCTTTGCAAGTTTGCTTGGTTGGCCAAAAAGGGCGTATGCGTTTTTTCCTGAATATATTCAGGAAAAAACGCATACGCCCTTTTTGGCCAAGTGCATCATTGTGGACGTTCTGCCTCTTTTCCTATGCTTTCAATGCAATTCCAGTCTACCTCCTGAAATCAGTTTCCTGCAATTCTGCCCCGCTTTCAAGTCCTCTTGGCAGCCTTACTTCAGTATATTTTTGGACGATAGCTGTCATTTATAACTCTGCAGGTTTGTGAATTACAGTGCCCCTGAGCTCCTTTCTTCAACTCGCTTTCTTGTGACCTGGCCGCAACACCGCAGGATGGCTTCAGGCCCTAATCTGGTTCCGGCACGGCACGCTTCGCCTTTGGTTAATTCCTCTTCCTGGTGGGAAATGAGAGTTAAATTTGCCCGTTCAGACACCTCCAGCTAGTCTCTCATTGGTTCTCCCTATTCCTGTTCATCTTCCGCAGAAATTGCAAACTGGGCCAAACAGGAGGTTAAAGGTGCTGACTCTCCAAGTGGGGAGACTGTTAGTAAAGCGTCTGGAATGTTGCACCCGAGTACCAGGGGAAGAAAACTGAGACATATTTGAACACGTCTCCCGTTCACACGGTTGATCATACTCTGGGTTCCACATGCATGTTTTAGCTGAAGGAAGAATACCTTAAACCTGGGTAGTTGAAACCCGTAGAATGGGTACCATGCAATATGACTTCAAAGGGTCTTCATTTGCTCACCGAACCTCTCCAATCCTATCACTGCTGCGTTTATGCCCCTGTACACACGCTTGATTCTCTTTTGGAGACATAGCAATCCATAGGTTTTAAGATACTTACTAGTCAGGTACATTCTTAGGAGTTTAATATGGGGTGTTGAGTCCATTTCGTTGAGCAAGGAGTAGCTCTTGTCTAGTCCATATTTGGCTTAAGGAACTTTATCTGTGCTCATTTCAATCTCTGGTTTTATGCAGCACCCCAACTCACCTTTCCCCTTAAGCAAGCAGAAGTTGGTTTTCTAAATTTGAGACCCTGTTCTGTTTTGGAATTCCGTTCCTGTGTAGCCAAGTTTACATTCCGTGTATTAGTGATATCTTATGATGTTTCTTTTTCTGTGTGACTTATTTCAGTTAGAATCATCGTACCTGAATGCACTCATTATGCTGCTACGGGCCTGATGACATAGATTTCATTGCTGAGTGATACTGCATTGTACGTAAGTACCACAAGTTCTTTATCCATTTTTCACTTTCTGTGACGTAGAACTTGTACTGTAAACGAGGTTCTTGTAAACAGAGGCGTCCCAAACTTTGGGGTGGCTGTGTCTTTTTGATTTTAATTTCCCTAAGCTATAGGACCATAAGTGGAAGTGCCCTAGGCTCTGTTGCTTTGTTTTTTAGATGTTTCAGGAAACACCATACACTTCTCCCGAGTGTCTGTTGGCAATTTACATCCCGCCCATCAGCATAACAAGGCTACCAGTTCTCCATGGCCTGTCCTGCCTTTCTGGATTTTACACTTTTTTCAGATGGCCCTTTTGACCGGGGGGAAGTGAGACTTCATTGTAGTGCAGATTTCCTCTGCAAGCTTGCTTGGTTGGCCAAAAAGGGCGTATGGGTTTTTTCCTGAATATATTCAGGAAAAAACCCATACGCCCTTTTTGGCCAAGTGCATCATTGTGGACGTTCTGCCTCTTTTCCTATGCTTTCAATACAATTCCAGTCTACCTCCTGAAATCGGTTTCCTGCAATTCTGCCCCGCTTTCAAGTCCTCTTGGCAGCCTTACTTCAGTATATTTTTGGACGATAGCTGTCATTTATAACTCTGCAGGTTTGTGAATTACAGTGCCCCTGAGCTCCTTTCTTCAACTCGCTTTCTTTTGAGCTGGCCGCAACACCGCAGGATGGCTTCAGGCCCTAATCTGGTTCCGGCACGGCACGCTGAGCCTTTGGTTATTTCCTCTTCCTGGTGGGAAATGAGAGTTAAATTTGGCCGTCCAGACACCTCCAGCTAGTCTCTCATTGGTTCTCGCTATTCCTGTTCATCTTCCGCAGAAATTGCAAACTGGGCCAAACAGGAGGTTAAAGGCGCTGACTCTCCAAGTGGGGAGAGTGTTAGTAAAGCGTCTGGAATGTTGCAGCCGAGTACCAGGGGAGGAAAACTGAGACATATTTGAACACGTCTCCCGTTCACACGGTTGATCATACTCTGGGTTCCACATGCATGTTTTAGCTGAAGGAAGAATACCTTAAACCTGGAGAGTTGAGACCCGTGGAATGGGTATCATGCAATATGACTTCAAAGGGTCTTCATTTGCTCACTGAACCTCTCCAATCCTGTCACAGCTGTGTTTATGCCCCTGTACACACGCTTGATTCTCTTTCAGACATTGCCATCCATACGTTTTAAGATTCTTACTAGTCAGGTATATTCTTAGGCGTTTAATATGGGGTGTTGAGTCCATTTCGTTGAGCAAGGAGTAGCCCTTGTCTATTCCATATTTGGCTTAAGGAACTTTATCTGTTCTAATTTCAAACTCTGGTTTTATGCAGCACCCCAACTCACCTTCCCCCTTAAGCAAGCATAAGTTGGTTTTCTAAATTTGAGACCCTGTTCTGTTTTGGAATTCAGTTCCTGTGTAGCCAAGTTTACATTCCGTGTATTAGTGATATCTTATGATGTTTCTTTTTCTGTGTGACTTATTTCAGTTAGATTCATCGTACTTAATCCACTCATTATGCTGCTACGGGCCTGATGACATAGATTTCATTGCTGAGTGATATTGCATTGTACGTAATTACCACAACTTCTTTATCCATTTTTCACTTTCTGCGATATTGAACTTGTACCGTAAATGAGTTTCTTGTAAACAGAGCCATCCTAAACTTTGGGGTGGCTGTGTCTTTTTGATTTTAATTTCCCTAAACTCTAGGACCATAAGTGGAAGTGCCCTAGGCTCTGTTGCTTTGTTTTTTAGATGTTTCAGGAAACACCATACACTTCTCCCGAGTGTCTGTTGGCAATTTACATCCCGCCCATCAGCATTAGAAGGCTCCCAGTTCTCCATGGCCTGTCGTGCCTTTATGGATTTTACACTTTTTTCAGATGGCCCTTTTGACCAGGGGAAAGTGAGACTTCATTGTAGTGCAGATTTCCTTTGCAAGCTTGCTTGGTTGGCCAAAAAGTGTGTATGCGTTTTTTCCTGACTATATTCAGGAAAAAACGCATACGCCCTTTTTGGCCAAGTGCATCATTGTCGAGGTTCTGACTCTCTTCATATGTTTTCAGTGCAATTCCAGTGTATCTCCTGAAATTAGTTTCCTGAAATTCTGCCTTGCTTTCAATGCTTCTTCATAGCCTTACCTCAATATATTTTTTGAAAATAGTTGGCCTTTATAACCGTGCAGGTTTTTGAATTGCAGTGGCCCTTAGCTCCATTTTTCAGCTCTTATTTTTGTGATCTTGCCCCTTAACCACAGGATTCCTTGAAGCTCTATTCTTCTTCTGGGGCACCTTGCTGTGCCTTTGGTTAATTCTTCTTACTGATGTGAAATTAGAGTGACATGTGCCCATTGAAACCGCTACAGCTAGTTTCTCACTGGTTCCCCCTATTCCCATTCATCCTCCGCACTAACTGCAGACTGTGCGATACCAGAACTTAAGGGCATTGACTCTCCATGTGGGGATGTTGTTAGTAAAGCGGCTGGAATGTCGATCCGGAGCCCCAGGAGAGGAAAAATGAGGTGTGTTTTAGAAACCTTTCCCGATCATATGGTATACCAGTCGCTGGGTTTCCCAAGCATGGTTTAGCTGTAGGAAGATTCCCTTCAACCTGGAGTGTTGGGACCCTTGGACTGAGTAGCATGAAGTATTGCATTAAACTTTCGGCAGTTGCTCACCAAAGCTCACCAATCCTCTCAGCCCCAAGTGTCCAGCCTTATGTCTTATCCAGCTGTGGGTTTATATGTGGTCAATCCAGGTTGCATCACAGCCCCTGAGCGAATTTTGTAAGAATTTTTCTCTCTTTCATTGTTTCAGCGTTTTGTTTCTAAAATTTATTTCTATAATGGGGTTTAGCTCATTTTCACTGCTGTGTTTGTGCCGCTCTGCACACACTTGATTCCCTTATGGAGATATATCAATACATGGGTTTTAATATTCTTATTACTCAGATATATTTCTCTGCAGTGTATAGGGTGTGTTGAGGCCAGTTCATTGAGCAAGGTGTAGATCTTGTCTAATACCTATTTGGTTTATTGAACGGTATCTGTGCTAATTTCAAACTCTGGTTTTATGCATCACCCCACCTCTCCTTTCCCCTTAAGCTGACATAAGTGTGTTTTCTAAATGTGAGACACTGTTCTGTTCTGTAACTCATTTCTTGTGCAGCCATATTTACCCTCCCTCTATAAGTGATATCTTATGATATGTTTCTTTTTCTGTTCGACTTATTTCAAGTAGTATTATCGGACCTAAATCCACTCTTTATCCTTCTACTAGCCTTATTACATTGATTTCATGGTGAAGAAATTGTACATAAGTACCACATCTTCTTTATCCATTGTTCTCTTTCCTGGGATATTTAAGGTGTACTGAAGTTGAGGTTCTTGTAAACAGAGTAGCCCTAAACTGTGGTGTGCTTGTGTCTTGTTGATTTTTAGACTTCCCTAGATATACTCCCATGATTGGAAGTGTCCTATGCTCTGTAGCTCTGTTTTTTAGATGATTTAGGAACCACCATACACTTCTCCAGAGTGGCTCTCGGCAGTCCACACACTGCCCATCAGCGTATAAAGGCTCCCTGTTCTCCATGGCCTGTCCTGCATTTCTGGTTTTTACAATTTTTTAGGATGGCCCTTTTGACCGGTGGGAAATGAGACTTCTTTGTTGTGCACATTTGCATTGCTTGCTTGCTTCGTTGCCCATAAAGTGCGTATGCGTTTTTTCCTGGATATAATCAGGAAAAAACGCATACGCCCTTTTGGGCCAACTGCATCATTGTCGAAATTCTGCCGCTTTTCATGTGCGTTAAAGACGAGTCCAATCTATCTCTTGAAATCTGTTTCTTGCAATTCTGTCTTGCATTCAGATCCTCTTCTTTGCCTTACCTCAACATATTTTTGGACGTTAGTTTTCATTTATAACTCTGCAGGTTTGTGAATTGCAGTGACCCTGAGCTCCATTTTTTAAGTTGTTCTTTTGTGAGCTGGCCTCAAACCCGCAGGATTGCTTCAGGCCCTATTTTGGCTCCGGCGAGGCAGACTGAGCCTTTCTTTAATTCTTATTCTTAATGGGAAATTAGAGTGATATGTGCCCGTCCAAACCCCTACAACTATTCTCTCATTGGTTCCCCCTCTTCCCGTTCATCCTCCTCACAATTTGCAAAATGTGTGAAACAGAAGTTTAAATGTGCTGATTCTCCAAGTGGGGAGATTCTAAGTAGCGTGGCTGGAATGGTGAACAGGAGCACCAGGAGAGGATAAATGAGGTGCATTTTAGACACATCTCCCGATCACATGGTGTACAGTCCTCTGGGTTTTCCATGCATGTTTTAGCTATAGGAAGATCCCTTGAACCTGCAGATTTGGGACCCATTGAATGGGTACCAGGTAGTATTACTTTAAAGGGTGTGCATTTCCTCACCCAACCTCACATTTCTCTTAGCGCAAACAGTTTCCAGCCTTATGTCTCATCCAGCTGTGGGTCTAGATGTGTTCAATCCATGTTGCATCACCGTCCCTGAGGAAAAGTTATAAGAGGTTTTCTCTGTCTCTCTGTCGTTTATTTTTTTCAATTTATTACTATATTGGTTACAGCTGATTTTCAAAGCTCTGTTTCTTGCTGCTGTACATCCACTTGATTCACGTACAGAGAGACATCAATAAATTCTTTTTCAGATTCTTACCAGTCGTATATATTCTTTTCCGGTGACTTGAGTGTGCTGAGTGCAGTTCTTTTAGCTACCGTGTAGGCCTTGTTGATTATCAGTTTGGTATTTGGAATGGTATCTTTGCTAATTTCAACCTCCTGGATGATGCCTCACCCCTCCCCACCTTTCCCGTTTAGCAGCCTTATGCGTGTTTTCTACATATTTGACTATGTTTTTGTTTTGTAATTTATTTCATGTGTAGCCATTTTGGATTCCACCTTTAAGTGATATCTTATGATATGTGTCTTTTTCTTTTTGAATTCTGTCACTTAGAATGATCATACGTAACTCCTCCGGAGTTGTTACAACTGGCCATATTTCATTGATTTCCAGGCTGAATAATATTCCACTCTACCTAAGTACCACATCTCTATCCATTTTTTCCCTCCAGAGACATTTAAGTTATATCCTAGTCGAGGATCTTTTAAACAGAGAGGGGGTAAACATTGGGGTGCCTGTGTCCTCTCGATTTTTGTTTTTCCCAAGATATACGCCCATGAGTGCAAGTGCCCTATGCTCTGTAGCTCATTTTTTAGATGCTTTAGTAAATACAATACACTTCTCCAGAATGGCCGTTGGCAATATACATTTCCACTATAAGTCTCACAGGGCTCCCTCTTCTCGTTGCCCTGTCCTGCATTTCTGTTGTTTACGCTTTATGAGGATGGCTCTTCTGACTGATGCAAAGTGATATCTTTTGTAGTATTGACTTCCAGTGCCCATCTGTTTGGTTGGCTAAAAAAGTGTATGCCCTTTTCTTGAATATATACAGAAAAAAACGCATACACCCTTTTTGGCCAACTGCAATGTTGGCAATGTTCAGCTCCTTTTCTTGTGCTTAATGGCGAGTCCTTTCTACCTCCTCAAATCCCTTTCCTGCCATCCTCCCTTGCTTACAAGTCCTTTTTTCTGACTTTCCTCAAGACATTTTTCAGTGATGGATATTTTCAACTCTGCAGTTTTGTGAATTTTACTGCCCCTGAGTTCCATTGTTCAACTTGTGTTTATGGGAACTGGCCACAAAGCAGCGGGATTTCCTCAAGCCCTATATTGTTTCCATGGGCAACCCTAGCCTTTGGTCAATTCGTCTTCCTGATTGGAAATTAGAGTGACATGTGCCTGTCTGAACACCTAGGACTTGTCTCTCATTGTTCCTCATCCTTCCGCTTCATCCTCTGGACAAATTCCAAACTGTACGCAACAGGATGTTGACAGTGCTGACATCTCCAAGTGGGGAGACTGTTAGTAAAGACGCTGGAGGGGTGAACCCGAGCACCAGGAGATGAGGAGATGAGATGCCTTTTCCAAACTCTTCCCGATCAGACGGTATACCATCCTCTGGGTGTGACAGACATGTTTTAGCAGTAGGAAGAGTCCCATTCATGTAAGGAGAACACCAGGGCTTTTTCAAAATCAGTGTCTCCCCGAAACCCAAACTGGGGAAGTTTTTAAGTTACGGCTACACATATGTTCATTAAGGGCCATGGGAAGTAGGCAGAGTCCAAACTTTAGATGATTGAAGTCTTCAGGGTCAGAAGCACTCACCACCAGCTTCCCTTAGGTTACACTTTAACTGTCATTGATAGATGATGTCAATAAAAATATCTATTCTTTTTCAGATAATTTCCCCTTATAGGTTATTGCAAAATGTTGAGTGTAGTTCCCTGTGCTATACAGTAGTTCCTTGTTGATGATCTATTTTATACATAGCAGTGTGTATGTGTTAATCCCAAACTGTTAATTTATCCCTCCTCCCACCTTTCCCCTTTGGTAATAATAAATTATAAGATTTTATACTTCTCAGAAATGGGGGAGCTGAAAGAGAGGTATCATTTTCAATGGAAAAGCATTTAAAACAAGATTGAAGGTTTAACCAAGATTATTAGATGTACATCCTTGGAAAGAAATCACTTCATTTCTCTAATATTGACCTGACAAATAAGACAAATCTTTTCACTGAACTTGCTTATAATAAAGTGATGGAAATATCAAATGGAAGTGTTAGAAACATCTTATTTTACCCGAGCCTTATACACTGTTCTATGTTAACTACAGTTTGGCTCACACATCTGTTCATTGAGGTTACAATAGTCTCAATTTCTGTTACTGATCTTCCAGAGTGGACCCCAACAAGTGTCCCGCTGCCCAGTGTCATTGGGGCCAACAGATCGAGACTGAGTTTGGTTCACAAGCAAAGGAAACTTTATATTTTGATCAGAGAATGGAGAGGTGAGAGCATGCACTACCCCGTGGGCTGTGGGCTGGGCTGCTGTGTAGAGATCCTGTCAGAGTCAGTGGGAGGGAGGGGGCGGAGCTCTCGAGGGCCGGGTTGGCTGTAGCTCAGGCTCTATATCGTGGAGTCTGCACTGGGCCCCAGGAGCTGAGGTGTCGACCCAGCCATTCTGCACTAGGAAATCTGGTCTGAAGTGCCGGGTGTGGAACCTCTGCATGCGGGACCCTAGGAGCACGTGAAATTAGACAAAGCACAAAGGATAAAAAAGGTTAGACTTGACTTTATTGCCCAGATTCTATTTTTATCTCCCAGGGATTTTTAATGGGCTTTGCTGGCGACAAACCCCTCCTCTGCCTTTTGTCCTGTTCCTCATTCTTGGAGTGCTGAGGGTGCAGACCCTTCTTCTGTAACTGCTGAGTGCTGAGTTGGGAGCCCTCATACCCTGGGGCGAGGGTCAGAGCTTCTCCCCAGCAGCCTCCCGGTGACGTTGATTGTCCCCAGGACCCCTGCCTCCCTGCTCGTCCACCTGAGCACCAGCATTGGAAGTGTTATAGATTCTAATGACCTTTAAGGGTCCAGGAAAGAGATGTGCAGAGACGCTGTGGGGGCCGGTTTCACCCCGCCCCACATTTGTTCGGCCACCTTAGGCTGACCGTTTCTGCCAGCCTAGATGCTCTGACCAGTAGTCTGCGCTTTCTTCAATTAGGCCCCTGAATTAACGTACAAACAGCACCAGGTGTCAGAGCCCTGCCCGCTCAACTCCCAGACAGTCCAGGGTCAGTGGTGATCAAGGACCATGATGGCCACTGAGTCAACAGCCTTTTGAAGTAAACAGGAGTCCAGCCGGTCTTATTGGCCACCATCATCACGGTGTCTGTAGGCTTTTCTATGGTGACAGTGTGATATACCGTTCCCCCGCCAAGATTATTAGCTCCCCTCTGGGTGCAGTAAGTCCTGCAAGCAGTAGTCTACTCTTTTGGGACACACTCTTGTTGTTTTATGAGAGAAACTCCAGGTCAAGTGATGTTCACACGAGTCGTCATGGTGCCCTGTTGCCCCCGGTTATCTCTCTGGATGTTGGAGTTGGAGGGCCTCCTCACTCAAGGTCGGTGTGCCCACGGAGCGAACCCTGCAACTTCAGGGCATGGTTGGTGGTTAGGATCACCACGTGGGGTCCTTTTCCCTTAGGAGGGAGGTGGCCTTTTGGGCTGCTGATTTCCAGGTTTTTAGATACCGCCATTATCTTGGCCAGATGTGGCAGTGGGCCAAGCCCCTTAGTGACCGTAGTTTATCCTACCTGGATGGCATTCTTGCATTGTTCCATTTCAAGTGGTCCCAGTTTTTGCACTAATTCTCCAATGGCGATTCACCTTTCACCGGGAATGTAAAGGTCAAAGGGTTTAGCTAAATTAGGGAGTTCCAGGGCAAGGGTCTGAATTGACTGCTCTTTCCATTCTTGAAAGGCCACTTCTGGATTCTATTCCAAAGGATCATCATCTTTTCCTTTCAGTGTTTCATATAGAGGCCCAGCTAGTAGACTGTAGTTAGGGATCCAGAAGCAGCAAACCCTGGCCTCCCCAGGAACCCCTAAGCTGTCTTCTAGTTTTAGAAAGGGGTAAGGCTGAAAATGGTTTCTTCCCTTTCCTGGGATGGGCTTCTCTGACCTTCTGTGAGAATGAAGCCCAGGCAGGTCACCGCAGTCTGTGATATTTGAGCTTTTTCTTGGACAACTTCTATCCTTTATTGGCTTGGTAGTTCAGAGGCCTCCTTAGTAGGGCTGGCGATCAGAATGTCGTCTGCATATTGAAGGAGGGTTTCCTTTTCCAGAGGTAGAACTTTTAGGTCTTTAGCTAAGCTTTCCCCAAAGATGGTGTGGGAATTTTTGCACCCTTGGGGCCGAACGGCCCGGAAGTATTGTTTTAGTTGTATGTTGAGTCCTGCCACTCACAAGCCAAAATTTCTTGTGACTCTGGGACTAATGGAATACAAAAGAAGGCATCATTGAAGACTAATACAGAATACCATGTCCTGGTGGTTGGTAGAATGACCAGCAGGGTGTAGGAATTAGGAGCAACTGGAGGTATATCCTCGGTGGCTTCACTGACTGTCCTGACATCCTTTACCAGGTCCCCAGCAGCCCATGGGGCTCTCGTGGTCAGGCCAATCCCAGGTTATGGAGCTCTCCTGGGCAGGTACCCCACCCCCAACCCAGCCCACGGGGCTCTCGTGGTCAGGCCTCTCCCAGGATACAGAGCTACCCTTGCAGGTACCGTGGCAGGGCTGGGCACACAGGAACTGTGCACATAGCCCTCATTGCAGAGCACCCCCAGCTCACCTGTCGCTCAGAGCTGACACAGAGCACCTCAGAGCAGGACTTGAACTAACAAACAGCAGCTGCGACAGGTCTGTGACCCTGGGCATCACTCCGTGAGGCCTCCCTCCACCTGGTCTTCCAGAGACTTCCACTGCACCTGGGGCACCAGGCCTCTGTCTCCAACCACCACCCACCCCTCCTCTCCCTGACTCCTGGGTTCCTCTCATTAGGAGAGGGTTTTCTTGAAGTTGTCTCCCACTCATGGGCCAGATAAAATGATTAGAAAACAAGCCAAAGCTGCAGCCCCTTATCTATCCTGACTCTCAGGAGCCCACACCTGTTCCTTGGACCTGGCCAGTTCAGCAAGTTCCATTTTCTGCAACTGTGAGCCCCTGAGGGGTGATGATTGGCTGACCTGGGCAGCCTTACCGTGCCGGCCAGCCTTCCCCAGGTGTGCCTGGGTTGAGATCAATATAAATACCACTCCAGGCAGCAAGAGCCCCTGCAGCCGTCCCTGACGCCATTTTCTCTGCCCTGTCAGCAGTCTCGGGGCTGGGCTGGTGGGAGGGAGTGAGAGGCCACGGCTTTGTGGGTGGCCCAGTGTGAGTGGGGCTCTGCTGGACTTTCTGCAGCAGTTGCCAGGCTGCCACCTGCTAAAGAAGAGGATGTGTCACCCATACCTGCTGCTGGAATTTCTCCCTGGGCAGAGGTGAGGAAGGAAAAAAGCAGTGGGGGCAGGGACAGGACAGGTATCTCAGGCAGGGAAATGGAAATCTTCCAGAAGAGCACCCAGGGCCAGGACCATCCTGGCTGGCCTGCAGGCACCAAGTCGGCCTGCATGCTGTCACTCGTGTGGCTCTATGGCCCTTCCTCTAGGCTTTCAAGTCCTTGTATATATTCAGGTGTTTTACCTGGGACGGGTGGGAATAGTTCAGCAGCAACTGGCCTGGGGCTCAGCTCACGTTTACTCACAGATGCCTCGGCACGGTGCCCCAGCTTTGCAATGAGGACGCTTGTTGCGTGGGGGCTGCTGGCTGAATGGGAGACGATTCCCCACCACTGACCAACTTCAGAATTGTTTACAACTGGAGCAAGTGCCCTGATACGGTTTTCCTCTGTGGAACTGGTGGGTTCTGTGTTTTTATTTTCTTTTTCGTTTTTGGTTCAAGGTAGATTTTATTCCTCTTTTTGTATTTACAGATATAAGCATGGAAATAATTTATTCATATAAATACATGTATGTGCAGGGAATAATTGTTTTTTCTGTTTTATTTTTTAAATTTTATTTCTTTTTAATTTTGAATTTTATTTTATATTTTTATACAGCAGGTTCTTATTGGTTATCTATTTTATACATATAAATGTATACATGCCAATCCCAGTCTCTCAACTCCTCCCACCACCACCCCCCCAACAGCTTTCCCCCCTTGTTGTCCATACGTTTGTTGTCTACATCTGTTGCTCTATTTATGCCTTGCAAAATGGTTAATCTGTACAGTTTTTCTAGGTTCCACATATATGCATGAATATACAAGATTTGTTTTTCTCTTTCAGACTTACTTCACTCTGTATGACAGTCTCTAGATCCATCGACGTCTCTACAAATGACCCAATTTCATTCCTTTTCATGGCTTAGTAATATTCCATTTTATATATGTACCACAGCTTTATGCATTCGTCTGTCTGTGGGCATTTAGGTTGCTTCCATTACCTCGATATTGTAAATAGTGATGCAATGAACATTGCGGTGAATGACACTTTTTGATTTATGGTTTTGTCTGGGTATATGTCCAGTACTGGGATTGCTGTATCATATGGTAATTCTATTGTTAGTTTCATAAGAAATTCCATATTGTTCTCCATAATGACTGTATCAATTTATATTCCCAACAGTAGTGGAAGAGGGTTCCTTTTCTCCACACCCTTTCCAGCATTTTTTGTTTGTAGATTTTCTATGATGCCTATTCTACCAGGTGTGAGGTGATACCTCATTGTTGAATCCATTTCGTTGAGCAAGGGGTAGGTCTAGTCTATTACATATTTGGCTTATGGAACGGTATCTGTGCTAATTTCAAACTCTGCATTTTTGCAGCACCCCAACTCACCTTCTCCCTTAAGCAGGCATAACTTGGTTTTCTAAACTTGAGACCCTGTTCTGTTTTGTAATTCAGTTCATGTGTAGCCAAGTTCACATTCCATGTATAAGTGATACCTTATGATGTTTCATTTTCTGTGTGACTTATTTCAGTTAGAATCATCATACCTGAATCCACTCATTATGCTGCTAAGGGCCTGATGACATAGATTTCATTGCTGAGTGATACTGCATTGTACGTAAGTACCACAAGTTCTTTATCCATTTTTCACTTTCTGTGATATTGAACTTGTACGGTAAACGAGGTTCTTGTAAACAGAGGCGTCCCAAATTTTGGGGTGGCTGTGTCTTTTTGATTTTAAATTCCCTAAGCTATAGGACCATAAGTGGAAGTGCCCTAGGCTCTGTTGCTTTGTTTTTTAGATGTTTCCGGAAACACCATACACTTCTCCCGAGTGTCTGTTGGCAATTTACATCCCGCCCATCAGCATAACAAGGCTCCCAGTTCTCCATGGCCTGTCCTGCCTTTCTGGATTTTACACTTTTTTCAGATGGCCCTTTTAACCGGGGGGAAGTGAGACTTCATTGTAGTGCAGATTTCCTTTGCAAGCTTGCTTGGTTGGACAAAAAGGGCGTATGCGTTTTTTCCTGAATATATTCAGGAAAAACGCATACGCCCTTTTTGGCCAAGTGCATCATTGTCGACATTCTGCCCCTTTTCATGAGTTTAAAATGCAATCCGATTCCGATTCCTCCTGAAATCGGTTTCCTGCAATTCTGCCCCACTTTCAAGTCCTCTTGGCAGCCCTACTTCAGTATATATTTGGACAATAGCTGTCATTTATAAATCTGCAGGTTTGTGAATTACAGTGCCCCTGAGCTCCTTTCTTCAACTCGCTTTCTTCTGAGCTGGCCACAACACCGCAAGATGGCTTCAGGCCTTAAACTGGTTCCGGCACGGCATGCTGAGCATTTGGTTTATTCCTCTTCCCTGTGGGAAATGAGAGTTAAATTTGCCCGTCCAGACACCTCCAGATAATATCTCATTGGTTCTCCCTATTCCTGTTCATCTTCCGCAGAAATTGCAAACTTGGCCAAACAGGAGGTTAAAGGCGCTGACTCTCCAAGTGGGGAGAGTGTTAGTAAAGCGTCTGGAATGTTGCACCCGAGTACCACGGGAGGAAAACTGAGACATATTAGAACACGTCTCCCGTTCACACAGTTGATCATACTCTGGGTTCCACATGCATGTTTTAGCTGAAGGAAGAATACCTTAAACCTGGGTAGTTGAAACCCGTGGAATGGGTACCATGCAATATGACTTCAAAGGGTCTTCATTTGCTCACCGAACCTCTCCAATCCTATCACTGCTGCGTTTATGCCCCTGTACACATGCTTGATTCTCTTTCGGAGACATAGCAATCCATAGGTTTTAAGATACTTACTAGTCAGGTACATTCTTAGGCGTTTAATATGTGGTGTTGAGTCCATTTTGTTGAGCAAGGAGTAGCTCTTGTCTATTCCATATTTGGCTTAAGGAACTTTATCTGTGCTCATTTCAATCTCTGGTTTTATGCAGCACCCCAACTCACCTTTCCCCTTAAGCAAGCATAAGTTGGTTTTCTAAATTTGAGACCCTGTTCTGTTTTGGAATTCAGTTCCTGTGTAGCCAAGTTTACATTCCGTGTATTACTGATATCTTATGATGTTTCTTTTTCTGTGTGACTTATTTCAGTTAGAATCATCATACCTGAATCCACTCATTGTGCTGCTAAGGGCCTGATGACATAGATTTCATTGTTGAGTGATATTGCTTTGTAAGTAAATACCACAGCTTCTTTATCCATTTTTCACTTTCTGCGATGTTGAACTTGTACTGTAAACGAGGTTCTTGTAAACAGAGGCGTCCCAAACTTTGGGGTGGCTGTGTCTTTTTGATTTTAATTTCCCTAAGCTATAGGACCATAAGTGGAAGTGCCCTAGGCTCTGTTGCTTTGTTTTTTAGATGTTTCAGGAAACACCATACACTTCTCCCAAGTGTCTGTTGGCAATTTACATCCCGCCCATCAGCATAACAAGGCTCCCAGTTCTCCATGGCCTGTCCTGCCTTTCTGGATTTTACACTTTTTTCAGATGGCCCTTTTGACCGGGGGGAAGTGAGACTTCATTGTAGTGCAGATTTCCTTTGCAAGCTTGCTTGGTTGGCCAAAAAGGGCATATGCGTTTTTTCCTGAATGGAAAAAACGCATATGCCCTTTTTGGCCAAGTGCATCATTGTGGACGTTCTGCCTCTTTTCCTATGCTTTCAATGCAATTCCAGTCTACCTCCTGAAATCGGTTTCCTGCAATTCTGCCCCGCTTTCAAGTCCTCTTGGCAGCCTTACTTCAGTCTATTTTTGGACGATAGCTGTCATTTATAACTCTGCAGGTTTGTGAATTACAGTGCCCCTGAGCTCCTTTCTTCAACTCGCTTTCTTGTGACCTGGCCGCAACACCGCAGGATGGCTTCAGGCCCTAATCTGGTTCCGGCACGGCACGCTGAGCCTTTGGTTATTTCCTCTTCCTGGTGGGAAATGAGAGTTAAATTTGCCCGTCCAGACACCTCCAGCTAGTCTCTCATTGGTTCTCCCTATTCCTGTTCATCTTCCGCAGAAATTGCAAACTGGGCCAAACAGGAGGTTAAAGGCGCTGACTCTCCAAGTGGGGAGAGTGTTAGTAAAGCGTCTGGAATGTTGCACCCGAGTACCAGGGGAGGAAAACTGAGACATATTTGAACACGTCTCCCGTTCACACGGTTGATCATACTCTGGGTTCCACATGCATGTTTTAGCTGAAGGAAGAATACCTTAAACCTGGAGAGTTGAGACCCGTGGAATGAGTACCATGCAATATGACTTCAAAGGGTCTCCATTTGCCCACCGAACCTCTCCAATCCTATCACTGCTTCGTTTATGCCCCTGTACACATGCTTGATTCTCTTTCGGAGACATAGCAATCCATAGGTTTTAAGATACTTACTAGTCAGGTACATTCTTAGGCGTTTAATATGGGGTGTTGAGTCCATTTCGTTGAGCAAGGAGTAGCTCTTGTCTATTCCATATTTGGCTTAAGGAACTTTATCTGTGCTCATTTCAATCTCTGGTTTTATGCAGCACCCCAACTCACCTTTCCCCTTAAGCAAGCATAAGTTGGTTTTCTAAATTTGAGACCCTGTTCCGTTTTGTAATTCACTTCCTGTGTAGCCAAGTTTACATTCCGTGTATTAGTGATATCTTATGATGTTTCTTTTTCTGTGTGACTTATTTCAGTTAGAATCATCATACCTGAATCCACTCATTATGCTGCTACGGGCCTGATGACATAGATTTGATTGCTGAGTGATACTGCATTGTACGTAAGTACCACAAGTTCTTTATCCATTTTTCACTTTCTGTGATATTGAACTTGTACGGTAAACGAGGTTCCTGTAAACAGAGGCGTCCCAAACTTTGGGGTGGCTGTGTCTTTTTGATTTTAATTTCCCTAAGCTATAGGACCATAAGTGGAAGTGCCCTAGGCTCTGTTGCTTTGTTGTTTAGATGTTTCAGGAAACACCATACACTTCTCCCGAGTGTCTGTTGGCAATTTACATCCCGCCCATCAGCATAACAAGGCTCCCAGTTCTCCATGGCCTGTCCTGCCTTTCTGGATTTTACACTTTTTTCAGATGGCCCTTTTGACCGGGGGGAAGTGAGACTTCATTGTAGTGCAGATTTCCTCTGCAAGCTTGCTTGGTTGGCCAAAAAGGGGGTATGCGTTTTTTCCTGAATATATTCAGGAAAAAACGCATACGCCCTTTTTGGCCAAGTGCATCATTGTGGACGTTCTGCCTCTTTTCCTATGCTTTCAATGCAATTCCAGTCTACCTCCTGAAATCGGTTTCCTGCAATTCTGCCCCGCTTTCAAGTCCTCTTGGCAGCCTTACTTCAGTATATTTTTGGACGATAGCTGTCATTTATAACTCTGCAGGTTTGTGAATTACAGTGCCCCTGAGCTCCTTTCTTCAACTCGCTTTCTTTTGAGCTGGCCGCAACACCGCAGGATGGCTTCAGGCCCTAATCTGGTTCCGGCACGGCACGCTGAGCCTTTGGTTATTTCCTCTTCCTGGTGGGAAATGAGAGTTAAATTTGCCCGTCCAGACACCTCCAGCTAGTCTCTCATGGGTGTTCCCTATTCCTGTTCATCTTCCGCAGAAATTGAAAACTGGGCCAAACAGGAGGTTAAAGGCGCTGACTCTCCAAGTGGGGAGAGTGTTAGTAAAGCGTCTGGAATGTTGCACCCGAGTACCAGGGGAGGAAAACTGAGACATATTTGAACACGTCTCCCGTTCACATGGTTGATCATACTCGGGGTTCCACATGCATGTTTTAGCTGAAGGAAGAATACCTTAAACCTGGAGAGTTGAGACCCGTGTAATGGGTACCATGCAATATGACTTCAAAGGGTCTTCATTTGCTCACCGAACCTCTCCAATCCTATCACTGCTGCGTTTCTGCCCCTGTACACACGCTTGATTCTCTTTTGGAGACATAGCAATCCATAGGTTTTAAGATACTTACTAGTCAGGTACATTCTTAGGCGTTTAATATGGGGTGTTGAGTCCATTTCGTTGAGCAAGGAGTAGCTCTTGTCTATTCCATATTTGGCTTAAGGAACTTTATCTGTGCTCATTTCAATCTCTGGTTATATGCAGCACCCCAACTCACCTTTCCCCTTATGCAAGCATAAGGTGGTTTTCTAAATTTGAGACCCTGTTCTGTTTTGGAATTCAGTTCCTGTGTAGCCAAGTTTACATTCCGTGTATTAGTGATATCTTATGATGTTTCTTTTTCTGTGTGACTTATTTCAGTTAGAATCATCGTACCTGAATCCACTCATTATGCTGCTACGGGCCTGATGACATAGATTTCATTGCTGAGTGATACTGCATTGTACGTAAGTACCACAAGTTCTTTATCCATTTTTCACTTTCTGTGATATTGAACTTGTACGGTAAACGAGGTTCTTGTAAACAGAGGCGTCCCACACTTTGGGGTGGCTGTGTCTTTTTGATTTTAATTTCCCTAAGCTATAGGACCATAAGTGCAAGTGACCTAGGCTCTGTTGCTTTGTTTTTTTGATGTTTCCGGAATCACCATACACTTCTCCCGAGTGTCTGTTGGCAATTTACATCCCGCCCATCAGCATAACAAGGCTCCCAGTTAACCATGGCCTGTCCTGCCTTTCTGGATTTTACACTTTTTTCAGATGGCCCTTTTGACCGGGAGGAAGTGAGACTTCATTTTGTGCAGATTTCCTATGCAAGCTTGCTTGATTGCCAAAAAGGGCGTATGCGTTTTTTTCCTGAATATATTCAGGAAAAAACGCATACGCCCTTTTTGGCCAACTGCATCATTGTGGACGTTCTGCCTGTTTTCCTATGCTTTCAATGCAATTCCAGTCTACCTCCTGAAATCAGTTTCCTGCAATTCTGCCCCGCTTTCAAGTCCTCTTGGCAGCCTTACTTCAGTATATTTTTGGACGATAGCTGTCATTTATAACTCTGCAGGTTTGTGAATTACAGTGCCCCTGAGCTCCTTTCTTCAACTCGCTTTCTTGTGACCTGGCCGCAACACCACAGGATGGCTTCAGGCCCTAATCTGGTTCCGGTACGGCACGCTGAACCTTTGGTTAATTCCTCTTCCTGGTGGGAAATGAGAGTTAAATTTGCCCGTCCAGACACCTCCAGCTAGTCTCTCATTGGTTCTCACTATTCCTGTTCATCTTACGCAGAAATTGCAAACTGGGCCAAACAGGAGGTTAAAGGGACTGACTCTCCTAGTCGGGAGAGTGTTAGTAAAGCATCTGGAATGTTGCACCCGAGTACCAGGGTACGAAAACTGAGACATATTTGAACACGTCTCCCGATCACATGGTTGATCGTACTCTAGGTTCCACATGCATGTTTTAGCTGAAGGAAGAATACCTTAAACATGGAGAGTTGAGACCCGTGTAATGGGTACCATGCAATATGACTTCAAAGGGTCTTCATTTGCTCACCGAACCTCTCCAATCCTATCACTGCTGCGTTTATGCCCCTGTACACACGCATGATTCTCTTTCGGAGACATAGCAATCCATAGGTTTTAAGATACTTACTAGTCAGGTACATTCTTAGGCGTTTAATATGGGGTGTTGAGTCCATTTCGTTGAGCAAGGAGTAGCTCTTGTCTATTCCATATTTGGCTTAAGGAACTTTATCTGTGCTCATTTCAATCTCTGGTTTTATGCAGCACCCCAACTCACCTTTCCCCTTAAGCAAGCATAAGTTGGTTTTCTAAATTTGAGACCCTGTTCTGTTTTGGAATTCAGTTCCTGTGTAGCCAAGTTTACATTCCGTGTATTAGTGATATCTTATGATGTTTCTTTTTCTGTGTGACTTATTTTAGTGAGAATCATCGTACCTGAATCCACTCATTATGCTGCTACGGGCCTGATGACATAGATTTCATTGCTGAGTGATACTGCATTGTACGTAAGTACCACAAGTTCTTTATCCATTTTTCACTTTCTGTGATATTGAACTTGTATGGTAAACGAGGTTCTTGTAAACAGAGGCGTCCCAAACTTTGGGGTGGCTGTGTCTTTTTGATTTTAATTTCCCTAAGCTATAGGACCATAAGTGGAAGTGCCCTAGGCTCTGTTGCTTTGTTTTTTAGATGTTTCAGGAAACACCATACACTTCTCCTGAGTGGCTGTTGGCAATTTACATCCCGCCCATCAGCATAACAAGGCTCCCAGTTCTCCATGGCCTGTCCTGCCTTTCTGTGTTTTACACTTTTTTCAGATGGCCCTTTTGACCGGGGGGAAGTGAGACTGCATTGTAGTGCAGATTTCCTTTGCAAGTTTGCTTGTTTGGCCAAAAAGAGCATATGCGTTTTTTCCTGATTCAGGAAAAAACGCATACGCCCTTTTTGGCCAAGTGCATCATTGTGGACATTCTGCCTCTTTTCCTATGCTTTCAATGCAATTCCAGTCTACCTCCTGAGATCAGTTTCCTGCAATTCTGCCCCGCTTTCAAGTCCTCTTGGCAGCCTTACTTCAGTATATTTTTGGACGATAGCTGTCATTTATAACTCTGCAGGTTTGTGAATTACAGTGCCCCTGAGCTCCTTTCTTCAACTCGCTTTCTTTTGAGCTGGCCGCAACACCGCAGGATGGCTTCAGGCCCTAATCTGGTTCCGGCACGGCACGCTGAGCCTTTGGTTATTTCCTCTTCCTGGTGGGAAATGAGAGTTAAATTTGCCCGTCCAGACACCTCCAGCTAGTCTCTCATTGGTTCTCGCTATTCCTGTTCATCTTCCGCAGAAATTGCAAACTGGGCCAAACAGGAGGTTAAAGGCACTGACTCTCCAAGTCGGGAGAGTGTTAGTAAAGCGTCTCGAATGTTGCACCCGAGTACCAGGGGACGAGAACGGAGACATATTTGAACACGTCTCCCGATCACACGGTTGATCATACTCTGGGTTCCACATGCATGTTTTAGCTGAAGAAAGAATCCCTTAAACCTGGAGAGTTGAGACCCGTGGAATGGGTACCATGCAATATGACTTCAAAGGGTCTTCATTTGCTCACCGAACCTCTCCAATCCTATCACTGCTGCGTTTATGCCCCTGTAAACATGCTTGATTCTCTTTCGGAGACATAGCAATCCATAGGTTTTAAGATACTTACTAGTCAGGTACATTCTTAGCCGTTTAATATGCGGTGTTGAGTCCATTTCATTGAGCAAGGTGTAGCTCTTGTGTATTCCATATTTGGCTTAACGAACTTTATCTGTGCTCATTTCAATCTCTGGTTTTATGCAGCACCCCAAATCACCTTTACCCTTAAGCCAGCATAAGTTGGTTTTCTAAATTTGAGACCCTGTTCTGTTTTGGAATTCACTTCCTGTGTAGCCAAGTTTACATTCCGTGTATTAGTGATAACTTATGATGTTTCTTTTTCTGTGTGACTTATTTCAGTTAGAATCATCGTACCTGAATCCACTCATTATGCTGCTATGGGCCTGATGACATAGATTTCATTGCTGAGTGATACTGCATTGTACGTAAGTACCACAAGTTCTTTATCTATTTTTCACTTTCTGTGATATTGAACTTGTACGATAAACGACGTTCTTGTAAACAGAGGCGTCGCAAACTTTGGGGTGGCTCTGTCTTTTTGATTTTAATTTCCCTAAGCTATAGGACCATAAGTGGAAGTGCCCTAGGCTCTGTTGCTTTGTTTTTTAGATGTTTCAGGAAACACCATACACTTCTCCCGAGTGTCTGTTGGCAATTTACATCCCACCCATCAGCATAAGAAAGCTCCCAGTTGTCCATGGCCTGTCCTGCCTTTCTGGATTTTACACTTTTTTCAGATGGCCCTTTTGACCGGGGGGAAGTGAGACTTCATTGTAGTGCAGATTTCCTTTGCAAGCTTGCTTGGTTGGCCAAAAAGGGCGTATGCGTTTTTTCCTGAATATATTCAGGAAAAAACGCATACGCCCTTTTTGCCCAAGTGCATCATTGTGGACTTTCTGCCTCTTTTCCTATGCTTTCAATGCAATTCCAGTCTACCTCCTGAAATTGGTTTCCTGCAATTCTGCCCCGCTTTCAAGTCCTCTTGGCAGCCCTACTTCAGTATATTTTTGGACGATAGCTGTCATTTATAACTCTGCAGGTTTGTGAATTACAGTGCCCCTGAGCTCCTTTCTTCATCTCGTTTCTTGTGACCTGGTCGCAACACCGCAGGATGGCTTCAGGCCCTAATCTGATTCCGGTACGACATGCTGAGCCTTTGGTTATTTCCTTTTCCTGGTGGGAAATGAGAGTTAAATTTGCCCGTCCAGACACCTCCAGCTAGTCTCTCATTGGTTCTCGCTATTCCTGTTCATCTTCCGCAGAAATTGCAAACTGGGCCAAACAGGAGGTTAAAGGGACTGACTCTCCAAGTCGGGAGAGTGTTAGTAAAGTGTCTAAAATGTTGCACCCGAGTACCAGGGGAGGAAAACTGAGACATATTTGAACACGTCTCCCGATCACATGGTTGATCATACTCTAGGTTCCACATGCATGTTTTAGCTGAAGGAAGAATACCTTAAACCTGGGTAGTTGAAACCCATGGAATGGGTACCATGCAATATGACTTCAAAGGGTCTTCATTTGCTCACCGAACCTCTCCAATCCTATCACTGCTGCGTTTATGCCCCTGTCCACACGCTTGATTCTCTTTTGGAGACATAGCAATCCATAGGTTTTAAGATACTTACTAGTCAGGTACATTTTTAGGCGTTTAATATGGGGTGTTGAGTCCATTTCGTTGAGCAAGGAGTAGCTCTTGTCTAGTCCATATTTGGCTTAAGGAACTTTATCTGTGCTCATTTCAATCTCTGGTTTTATGCAGCACCCCAACTCACCTTTCCCCTTAAGCAAGCATAAGTTGGTTTTCTAAATTTGAGACCCTGTTCTGTTTTGGAATTCAGTTCCTGTGTAGCCAAGTTTACATTCCGTGTATTAGTGATATCTTATGATGTTTCTTTTTCTGTGTGACTTATTTCAGTTAGAATCATCGTACCTGAATCCACTCATTATGCTGCTACGGGCCTGATGACATAGATTTCATTGCTGAGTGATACTGCATTGTACGTAAGTACCACAAGTTCTTTATCCATTTTTCACTTTCTGTGATATTGAACTTGTACGGTAAACGAGGTTCTTGTAAACAGAGGCGTCCCAAACTTTGGGGTGGCTGTGTCTTTTTGATTTTAATTTCCCTAAGCTATAGGACCATAAGTGGAAGTGCCCTAGGCTCTGTTGCTTTGTTTTTTAGATGTTTCAGGAAACACCATACACTTCTCCCGAGTGTCTGTTGGCAATTTACATCCCGCCCATCAGCATAACAAGGCTCCCAGTTCTCCATGGCCTGTCCTGCCTTTCTGGATTTTACACATTTTTCAGATGGCCCTTTTGACCGTGGGGAAGTGAGACTTCATTGTAGTGCAGATTTCCTTTGCAAGCTTGCTTGGTTGGCCAAAAAGGGCGTATGCGTTTTTTCCTGAATATATTCAGGAAAAAACGCATACGCCCTTTTTGGCCAAGTGCATCATTGTGGACGTTCTGCCTCTTTTCCTATGCTTTCAATGCAATTCCAGTCTACCTCCTGAAATCGGTTTCCTGCAATTCTGCCCCGCTTTCAAGTCCTCTTGGCAGCCTTACTTCAGTATATTTTTGGACGATAGCTGTCATTTATAACTCTGCAGGTTTGTGAATTACAGTGCCCCTGAGCTCCTTTCTTCAACTCGCTTTCTTTTGAGCTGGCCGCAACACCGCAGGATGGCTTCAGGCCCTAATCTGGTTCCGGCCCGGCACGCTGAGCCTTTGGTTATTTCCTCTTCCTGGTGGGAAATGAGAGTTAAATTTGCCCGTCCAGACACCTCCAGCTAGTCTCTCATTGGTGTTCCCTATTCCTGTTCATCTTCCGCAGAAATTGCAAACTGGGCCAAACAGGAGGTTAAAGGCGCTGACTCTCCAAGTGGGGAGAGTGTTAGTAAAACGTCTGGAATGTTGCACCCGAGTACCAGGGGAGGAAAACTGAGACATATTTGAACACGTCTCCCGTTCACATGGTTGATCATACTCTGGGTTCCACATGCATGTTTTAGCTGAAGGAAGAATACCTTAAACCTGGAGAGTTGAGACCCGTGGAATGGGTACCATGCAATATGACTTCAAAGGGTCTTCATTTGCTCACCGAACCTCTCCAATCCTATCACTGCTGCGTTTATGCCCCTGTACACACGCTTGATTCTCTTTTGGAGACATAGCAATCCATAGGTTTTAAGATACTTACTAGTCAGGTACATTCTTAGGCGTTTAATATGCGGTGTTGAGTCCATTTCGTTGAGCAAGGAGTAGCTCTTGTCTAGTCCATATTTGGCTTAAGGAACTTTATCTGTGCTCATTTCAATCTCTGGTTTTATGCAGCACCCCAACTCACCTTTCCCCTTAAGCAAGCATAAGTTGGTTTTCTAAATTTGAGACCCTGTTCTGTTTTGGAATTCAGTTCCTGTGAAGCCAAGTTTATATTCCGTGTATTAGTGATATCTTATGATGTTTCTTTTTCTGTGTGACTTATTTCAGTGAGAATCATCGTACCTGAATCCACTCATTATGCTGCTACGGGCCTGATGACATAGATTTCATTGCTGAGTGATACTGCATTGTACGTAAGTACCACAAGTTCTTTATCCATTTTTCACTTTCTGCGATGTTGAACTTGTACTGTAAACGAGGTTCTTGTAAACAGAGGCGTCCCAATCTTTGGGGTGGCTGTGTCTTTTTGATTTTAATTTCCCTAAGCTATAGGACCATAAGTGGAAGTGCCCTAGGCTCTGTTGCTTTGTTTTTTAGATGTTTCAGGAAACACCATACACTTCTCCCGAGTGTCTGTTGGCAATTTACATCCCGCCCATCAGCATAACAAGGCTCCCAGTTCTCCATGGCCTGTCCTGCCTTTCTGGATTTTACACTTTTTTCAGATGGCACTTTTGACCGGGGGGAAGTGAGACTTCATTGTAGTGCAGATTTCCTTTGCAAGCTTGCTTGGTTGGCCAAAAAGGGCGTATGCGTTTTTTCCTGAATATATTCAGGAAAAACGCATACGCCCTTTTTGGCCAAGTGCATCATTGTGGACGTTCTGCCTCTTTTCCTATGCTTTCAATGCAATTCCAGTCTACCTCCTGAAATCGGTTTCCTGCAATTCTGCCCCGCTTTCAAGTCCTCTTGGCAGCCTTACTTCAGTATATTTTTGGACGATAGCTGTCATTTATAACTCTGCAGGTTTGTGAATTAAAGTGCCCCTGAGCTCCTTTCTTCAACTCGCTTTCTTGTGAGCTGGCCGCAACACCGCAGGATTGCTTCAGGTCCTAGTGTGGTTCCGGCATGGCAGGCTGAGCCTTTGGTTAATTCCTCTTCCTGGTGGGAAATGAGAGTTAAATTTGCCCATCCAGACAGCTCCAGCTAGTCTCCCATGGGTTCTCCCTATTCCTGTTCGTCTTACAGAGAAATTGCAAACTGGGCCAAACAGGAGGTTAAAGGCGCTGACTCTCCAAGTGGGGAGAGTGTTAGTAAAGCGTCTGGAATGTTGCACCCGAGTACCAGGGCATGAAAACTGAGACACATTTGAACACGTTTCCCGATCACACAGTGGATCATACTCTGGGTTCCACATGTATGTTTTAGCTGAAGGAAGAATCCCTTAAACCTGGAGAGTTGAGACCCATGGAATGGGTACCATGCAATATGACTTCAAAGGGTCTGCATTTGTTCACCGAACCTCACCAATCCTATCACTGCTGCGTTTATGCCGCTGGACACACGCTTGATTCTCTTTTGGAGACATATAAATCCATAGGCTTTCAGATTCTTACTAGTCAGGTATATTCTTAGGCGATTAATATGGGGTGTTGAGTCCACTACGTTGAGCAAGGAGTAGCTCTTGTCTATTACATATTTGGCTTATGGAACGGTATCTGTGCTCATTTCAATCTCTGGTTTTATGCAGCACCCCAACTCACCTTTCCCCTTAAGCAAGCATAAGTTGGTTTTCTACATTTGAGACCCTGTTCTGTTTTGTAATTCAGTTCCTGTGTAGCCAAGTTTACATTCCGTGTAGTAGTGATATCTTATGATGTTTCTTTTTCTGTGCGACTTATTTCACTTAGAATCATCGTACCTGAATCCACTCATTATGCTGCTACGGGCCTGATGACATAGATTTCATTGCTGAGTGATATTGCATTGTACGTAAGTACCACAACTTCTTTATCCATTTTTCACTTTCTGCGATGTTGAACTTGTACTGTAAACGAGGTTCTTGTAAACAGAGGCGTCCCAAACTTTGGGGTTGCTGTGTCTTTTTGATTTTAATTTCCCTAAGCTATAGGACCATAAGTGGAAGTGCCCTAGGCTCTGTTGCTTTGTTTTGTAGATGTTTCAGGAAACACCATACACTTCTCCCGAGTGTCTGTTGGCAATTTACATCCCGCCCATCAGCATAACAAGGCTCCCAGTTCTCCATGGCCTGTCCTGCCTTTCTGGATTTTACACATTTTTCAGATGGCCCTTTTGACTGGGGGGCAGTGAGACTTCATTGTAGTGCAGATTTCCTTTGCAAGCTTGCTT